>NC_030677.2:167496723-167801744 GCF_000004195.4 Xenopus tropicalis
TATCTAAATTACACTGATTACATAGCAAATACTTAACGCTATCATTTGAAATTTAATTTTTGATCCAACAAATTTTTTTTTAGTTGTAATATTGGTGTGTAGGCAGCCATCTCGGTGCATTGTGCCTGATTCTGAGCTTTCATAAGGAGAGTGCTATTCTTATATCTACTGGGAACTGCTATCTTGCTGCCTTCCCATTGTTCTGCTGATTGGCTGCTGGGGGGGGAAAGGGAGGGGGGTGAAATCACTCCAACTTGCAGCTCAGCAGTAAAGTGTGAGTGAAGTTTATCAGGGCACAAGTCACATGGTTTTGACACCCTGGGAAATTAAGTTTTTGGCAAGCCCCACGTGAAATTTCAAAATTAAATATAAAAAAATCTGTTTGTGCTTTTGAAAAATGGATTTCAATGCAGGATTCTGCTGGAGAAGCTCTATTAACTGATGTGTTTTGAAAAAACATTTCCCTTGACAGTATTCCTTTAAAAGGGTATATGCAAATCATAATGTACTAGTATACTATCTGATGGTAAAAGTCTATCTATGTATTGCAAATCAGGCATTTTCCATTAAACTAAGTCAGTGACCCACAGTGCTCCATAAACCTCCTGGGCCATAGTGCAGTCTCTTGCTCTAAGGTTATAACCTTGGACAACGTCCTTCCCAGCCTCTATCTGCGTTCCTCTATGAGTTGAGTCCTTACATTGTTGATTCCTACTTTTTATAACCCAAGGGTACCCGCCTGATATCCCTTGGCAAACAAGAAATCACCCATCTCACAACAGGCATTTCTATTATGGCATGGGGAATATGAACACCTCCTCCTATCCTAAAGAGGGACAACATTTCTACTCTCTCAGGCTCATAAGAACATATATATGCTGTGTTACACTGTATAATAAACAGAAAAATGCTTTATCTGACCTTTGCTGTTAAAAATGTAATTAGACTAATCTCATTCCCCAGAGTTATCTGCTTGTTAAGGAAAAATTTACTAAAATTTGCATTGTTCCCAGATCCAATTAAAAGTATAATTGTTTGCAAAGTGAAAACAGTTGCTAGATTCGTTTTTATTAGTTGAAAAAGTAAAAAAAAAATTGCATTGTATGAAAGTTTCTTACAATGATAATGTCATGTTTGGGGAATACTTTTACTGCGTCTTTCTGTGCCAGGGATTATTACATTGCAATGGACAAAAATTGACAAAATGCTGATAGGCTGCCACCTTATGGTGAAAGAAGTGTACTCCATTTAAATAAGGTCTGTACCTCAAACCTGCGTGACAACACAGGCCAATGTAACAGGGGCAGGATGGTGTAGGGTTAAACTTAGGGCAAATTCCACTCACCCCAATGATTTGCCTTATTAACAAATTAGTTAAAGGAATTATGTATATAAACTAGTCATAGAGTAACAACAGCTGTTTATATTTGTAACAAGATGTTTTCATTGCATCTGCTTAGCAGTCCCACAACCCCCCCCAAGCACAGGATCTGTTTCCTCTATAGTGCACCCCTTTTTTTTCAGTAAAATAGTCTGTGAGTTTGTATCATAGTAGCAACTCCATATCCATCAAGTTTAACCTTTTGTCCTAACACAACCTACTTATCTGTTAATTGAACATTTGTGTATTGCACACAAGGTGCCTGACCAGAAATTTCGGTACTATGTAGGATTGAGCTGGACCCACCAGGCTTTTGTCCCACTGGCAGTAACAGGGTCAACAGGAAAAACCTGATGGGCCACACCGACCTAGGACCACTCCCAGCAGATGCTCCCCTGCCTCCCCTCCCTTAATCACAGAAGGAAGAAGAACTGGAGGTAAAAGATACATGGTGGGGGGAGCATCGGTGGATGGCGAATGACAGAAGGAGGGCCCTTGAAGTCTCAAGAAGTGTACAAGGCGGTGCAGCCCCGGTGGGCCCTGTACTCCAACACTGCTACTATGTGCTTGTGTTCACGATGGGCAGATAAATCATTTGTATGGTGCCCCCAAATGATGTTACGGTGACCCTGCAGATATCTTTTGGGCAGGTTTGAAATTGGCAATGTGGTTCTTGTTCAGTTGGTCTCGGTAGGCCCCAGGGACCAATTATCGGATCAGCCCAGTTTTGTCCAGTATGTGATGGGCCAAAATGGCAAGATCACCTTGTCAGGCCGACTTGGCAAAAATGATGTAAAGCAGATAGCCAGTCAGCTGGATAACAAATAGGGCAGGCCATCGTGTGGCTACCTTTGGAGTCCAATTTAACCAAGGTTGAGAGAAAATGTTTTCTTTTCATATTGTATTACCATTAAAAATAAATTGAGTTTTTGCCCATATTTATCATTGTACCTATAGTTAATTTCCCATAGTGTATAAATGTTTCTTGATTTTTCACTTTAGTTAGCTGATAGAATTTATTTTATGATTGGAGTAATTGGGACATTTCTTTAGTACAGTGAACCAAGATAATTCATTAAAATCATTTTTTCTCGAGAAAAATCTTGAAAATTTTTCTGAATTGTGTGAATGTTTCTCAATATGTGGAAAAAGCTGTGAAAAAAATAAGTAGTAAGAAGAACACAAAATAATACCTTTAAGAAATTTGTCCTTCAATCATGACTCCCCTGTAACAATGTCAGCTCCCATGCAGACACTTCCACTCCTCTCTGCTGCTGGTTTTATGGATCCAGAAAGATTGTTTTAGGCAAATACAGCCTGATGTTACATGGGCCTTGGACGTGGGTAAATCCCCCTTTTACTACCCCTTAGTTGCAGATCACTTTTCTGCTAAATACATAAGGCACTTGGTTATCCTGCCTAGTAATAAATATAAAAATATAAACCTTATGCAGCCATTAAATTGCACAAAAATATGTGTTAAAGAAAGAAAGACAGGGCTCTGGTTTAGTAGTTTTATTTCCAGGCCCCAATGTCCTTGTGGGACATCATTACCCATCACAGTTAGATGTTGGCCATCTATACATTATTCTCAATCACCAGTGCATCTGTAAAGATCTGTCATATTTTTGGCAGCAATTTAAGAGTTGACGAAAGCAGTCAATATATAGGTGGGACACTTTATTATATTTTTATAACCCAGCCTCAGTCAGCCTCTGGTAGGGCCTGATTTTACTTCTTATTTGGTATTTATAAACGTATCTTGGCTTAAAAAATTACCCAGATGTATTCTGTATTACCCAGATGGGCCCTTGCTAAGTTAAGGGTTTATTGTGCATTTACACCTTTCTGCTGCTGCTTAGAAATCAACATAGGACGCCAGAGGTTCTTGAGTATAAACAAATAGGATTTTACTGTCAAAGACCATATGGGTCCCTACATATTGTATATGAAATGTTTAGTGTATTTGGTACTTTAAAAATACATTTGCATGGCAACTGCTCTCCTCCCAGGACACAATGCTTTACACGGGGATACTTTGCAGCTGAGGTACATATTCACAGCCTCTAGTATAACATATTATGCATAATATGATTTCATTTAAAAACAGATAAAAATCAATCACATTCTGCACCCGTTTCCATTTTAGCGCTAGACTAGTTGGCGCCTTTTGCCAATCTTTCCTTTATTTCACATAAACTGTTAAAAACACACCTGTCTCATTGTTTTAGGATAAAACAATAACTTTTGTTACAACTTTTATGGAACAATATCACTTTCTATAAAATGTGTCGCTTGTGGCAGAAAACATATTACATATTAAACTGCTAAGTTTTCTTGACAGTCTATCCTGAGAGTAAAGAAAGTGTTTTAATGAATTGCCACATACCAGTATCAGTTCATCCAAATGTGTGTGACTGCTTTAAACTGCTCTAATGGGGTGTTAGAGCTCAGTAACAGCACCTCCCCTCTGTAAAATGAATCCCCTCCCTGCAAATTGCAAATGGGGATTACGGTTTGAAACATGTTTTTTAGAGCTGGAATGAATTGTAATAAATTTGTAAAAGAAAATGTTAAAAAGAAAATGCCCAGTATATCAGATAATGATAAAATGAATAATGATAAAATAATGCTAAATCACCTACTTAGTATAGGTATAAAATCTAATATCTCGAATACTAGGGTCCTGATTAGGGGTATTTCTATAAACTTACAAACCTTTATTCTAATAAAAATGTTGAAACATTAAATAAACTAAATATGATTATTTTGTCATCATACAAGATATGACTTTATTATTACAGAGAAAAGGGAAATAATAAAAAAATAGAATTATTTTATAAATATGTTCTGTAACATAAGTTACAGTAAAATGTAGAACTAACTTACTAACAAATCAGATTTATATCTCAGGAGTTTTTAATCTGTAAGGAGGTGAAATATAAATATATTTCAATGTAAGTAGTTTGGGCAATGTTTAGTTTGGCCAGCAGGTGGCACCAAACCCTTAAGGTTGGCCTTTCCCCTGAAGGAGCTTCTAGAGGGCAAAGTGTCAGGAAATGAGGGAGACAGGAATATCCTCTATAGCCTGGTAACCTCAAACTTTAGAAGCCAGGTAGGGAGACTGCACCTTGATCTAGAAACTAGGTAGGCATCTTAAAGGAGAAGCAAAGACTAGTAAAGAGTTAATCTCAAGCTGCAGGCATACTTTCAGTTGTCTCAATAGTGCCCTTAAGTCTCCCCATATTTCACCTGTTCAGAAGATCTGAAGCCAAACAGGCAGAAAAAACGCTGAGCTGAGAAGATTCCCATAATGCCTCGCTCCTCCCCAGACTTGGCGACTTGGGACTGCAGGTGGCGCATGCGCTTTGCTGACACAGTAGCAGGCGCGCTCCCCTTCACTCAGACACAGGAACAGCCGATGGACAAGAACAGGCGAGAGAAGTAGCTGTGAATGAGGCACCTAAGCTATCCCTGCGCATCTGGGCTACAGCACTCGGTAGGGGGGGCAGTCAGTACTCGTCATTGCTTGTGTCTCACTGTCTCAGCAGCGCCGGGGGGGGGGGAGGTGCGCTGGTGTCTGCTGCTGGCGACCTGGGGGGGGGTGCGTAGGACTTTGATGCGTGGGGGGGTTGCGAGCGCAGGTGTTTTGGGAAGACAATTTTGGGGAGAAGTTAGTATTATTTTAAAAAATAAAGTTGGCGATTCGCTACAGGAAAGGGGGCTCTACAACATACTAGGTAGAATAGTAGAAGCCTTTCCTTGCTCTTTAAGAGCTTGGCTAAGAGGTAAGAGGCAGAGTAAGGGTAGTTAGCATGGGCAGACAGGGTCCCAACAAGGGAAAAGTTGCTGAAAAAAATACATTATTCCATCTCTAATTTATGTTAAAGTATTATTGAAGGTAGAGCTTGGAAAAAATCTGTGTGTTTGTAAAGAACTTCTGTAGTATGATTTACTTGGTTTATGTTTAATATATTTACAATCATTTCTATACAATTAGCAGCCACAAGGGAGCAGCATTGAATCACACTTAATACAACCGAGCCACATTATTATTTAAGAATGTGTATTTTTTTCTATAGCACATAGCTAAAGAGCTGCAATTGATGAAGGACACTGCTAATACTTGCTGTAGTCTCCAAAATAAACATATTATAAATATCTCGACCCAAAAGAATCCAACAGGTTTCATATTACAGGTATCGAACCTATTATCCAGAATGCTCGGGATCTGGGGTATTCCAGATATGGGTCTTAAATTAATTTGGATTGCCATACTTCTACTAGAAAAACTATTTAAACATTAAATAAACCCAATAGGATTGTTTTCCCTCCAATAAGGATTAGTTATATCTTAGTTGGGATCAAGTACAATGTACTGTTTTATCACTACAGAAAATCAGTTTAAAAAAAATTGAATTACAGGTATGGGACCTGTTATCCAGAATGCCTGGGACGTGGGGTTTTCCAGATAAGGGGTCTTTCATTAATTTCGATCTCCATACCTTAAGTTTACTGAAAAAAAAACATTTAAATAATAATTAAACCCAATAGGATTATTTGCCTCCAATAAGGATTAATTATAACTTAGTTGGGGTCAAATACAGGTACTGTTTTATTATTACAGAGAAAAAGGAATATGTTGCCACTTTATAAATAAGTGATAATAACAACAGAGAATGCTTTGCATTAGAGACATTTTTATACACTGGTGGGCCCAAGGTGAAGATCCCTTTGATGGGCACTTTTCAGCAAATCTGCAGTAGTACTGTCCTTACCTCACCCTACTTTATAAACAGACATTTGTCTAGCTGGCAGCCTGTTATTATTATATTTATTATATTTATATAGCGGCAATATATTATGTAGAACTTTACAGAGATTATTCAACATTCCCATTAGTCCATGTCACCCAATAGAAGCCATGCTCCAATATCGAAACATGGCTGTCTGCGAGTTTCGTTATATGGGTCTAAATTACTAGGCTGTATCTGTGCATTTTCTTTCAAATTTAAAAAATGGCATTGCCGATTATTGATTCCCTAGATTTTTTTGTGTTAGCTACCTATTAGAAAGGATAACTAAAGTCAAGCACTTTTTATAGCCATGTAAAGGTTTTCTACATCACTCTACTGACAGTGTGAATAACATTTCCTGTGCAAACTGCTACAATTATGAATGATTGGAAGAATGCCCTCTCCCTACTAAAGTTTTTAGATCTCTCCACAAGTGTTTAGTGGAATTTAGATCTGGACCTGTTCCTGCCTACTTGCTGGCTACTTTAGAACAGTCCACTATTTTCTCTTGAACCATTCCTGGGTTATTTTTCATTTGTGCTTTGCATCATTCAGTCAGAAACCCAGCTTTCTGGCACAGGTTCAATATTGCACTCCAAAATGCCTTGGAAATCTTCTGTTTTCATGATACCAAAATCATACTCAATGTATCCAAAGCAACCCAAAAACATCAGTGCCCTCTTCCACATTGGGCTGTAGGAATGATGTTCTCTTCTTTAAAGGCTGTTTTTTTCTGTTAGAATTTTTTTTTTTTTTTTACATCTGTGAGATTTTGGCTTGTACATGTATGATTTAGTGAACTCCAGTAAGGTTTTCTTATGTTTCTTTGCAATAGGGCAGGGGTGTCAAACTCAATCACATAAGGGGGCCGAAATCTAAAACACAGGCTAAGCCGCGGGCCAAATTTTTTATTAATATACTTAGTAAGATACTAAGGGGTATATTTATCAAAATGTGTAAAAAGTGGACTAAGACATTACCAGTGTTGTTGCTCATAGCAGCCAATAGATACTTTGCTAATGTTGAAATCTGATTACTGATTGGATGCCTTGGGCAACATTACTGGTAATGCTTCGCTCCACTTTTTACACAGCATGATAAATATACCCCTTAGTCTTTTTTTACTATGTGAGGAAAATGGAAATTGATCAGGCTGGATGGTCAGACACACTCACCAAGGGCCACATAAAACAGCCAGGTGGGCCGGATTTGGCCCCCGGGCCTTGTGTTTGACATATATGCAATAGGGTCTCCTTCTGTAGAGCCCACTTTGACAATGGATTGAGTTAAAAAGTGCCTTAAGGCTCTTTCATGACAACTCAAACAATCCAAACAAACAATTTTCTTGTTTTCATGTCCACAGAGATTGGCTTCAGTGCTATGGGCCTTAAACTTCTTGATAACATTGCGTACTGACACATCTAGAGACAGCCTTGCAATTATCCATTTCTGTATTGCCTCCTCAGGTAGATCTCTGCTTTCCTTTCTTTTATTCATGCTCAGAATGGTGCAAATAGACAATTCAAATTGGATGAATATATTCTTCTTATATTGCAGGCACGTGGAACCTTATCGCAGCTTGCTTACAATTTAAAGGATCATTTTCTGGTTTAAATATTTCTCATAACTTTTAAAAGATGCCACTAATTTTTTCCAGCTGAATCTAGGATTTCTCTGTGAAATACCATAACATTATTATTTTCAATAGTTTTCTGGTAGAACTGGTACATTATCTGAAAAAAGGGAAACCTTTGCAGGAGTAGAGGGCCTTTTTTGTACCTGACAGTACAGAATTCTGTACTTTGCACCAGATTTTTTTATTTGGAGCAGAGTGGAGATATAGTACATACAGCACATACACACAGTGCATACAGTTGCTGTATTTAGTTCTAAAGGTGACAATACACGGGCAGATTCCTGCTGCTGATTCAGGTCCTTCAGACCTATTCGGCAACTTATCTGCCTGTGTGTGGGCACCCCTGATTGGCCTACCCGACCGACATCTGGCCTGAAATTGACCAAATCTCGGTCGGCAGGTTTGATATTCCATTGGATCGGGGACCACATCGGCTTGTTGAGGCGGTCCTCTGTCTGATGGCGTATGCCCATCACTTTAAATCAAATTAGCCCGATATCGCCACACCTTAGGTGGATCGCGATGTGTATGGCCACCACAAAGGTCAAGGTTTTTCACCCTGCACTTGTACTTTTATAATGAGAGCTTGTATGTTTTTGCCCAAAAAACTCACAATCGAAGATTTTGTATGAAGTACAAAATGGAAAAGAGAATGGCACATAGGCAAGATAGGGAAAAAGAGGAGAGAATGACTCAGCTGATATAATAGGTAATGTGAAATGAATGGCACAATGGGAAAAAAAAGCAGTAGATATCGCCCCACTGGATAAAAAGAAAATGGTGCCCTGGGAAGGGGGATAAAATTCAGACATTTGATTTAGGCTGCACAATTAAAATCAACTGCACTCAAAACGCCATCTGACAGAGTTGTAACACAAAAATTGTGCATTTAAGATCTGGGATCCAGGATGTGCAATTTGTATGTAAGGCAAAAAAAGAAGAAAAACAAGATCAAGAGTGGATTTATGAGCGATTAACAGCTATCTGGCATAGACAGGCTGGAGGGCACATGGGGCCTTGTCAAAAAGAGCAAAGGCAGGTTAGATTATGGGGTATCAAGGAGAGCAGTAGTAAGCAAGATCAAGGAGGTGCTGGATAGAAAATGTGTTTGAATATGTGTGCGTGTGGTGCTAAGGCACTGTGTGTAATAGGTAGGGTATGGGACCTGTTATCCAGAGTGCTCAGGACCTGGGGTTTCTAATTAACAGATCTTTCTGTGATTTGGATTGGATCTTCATACCTTAAGTCTGCTAAAAAATCATTAAAACATTATTTAAATATGGGGATTAAGTACAAGAATTAAGTACAAGGAACTGTTTTATTTTACAGAGAACAAGAAAATCAATTTTAAAAATGTGAATTATTCAATTAAAACTGAGTTTATGGGAGATGGCCTTCCTGTAATTTTACGCTTTCTTAATAACAGGGTACCGGATAGCAGATCCCATACCTGTAGTAATGTGCTGGAAGGAAAACAGAGAGCACTGAAATGTTTGTATGCTTGCTAAAGAGAACAGTAGGGTAATTTGCTAAGAAAATATATTAAACCACTAAATATGCTCACCACACACTATGGGGAGCAGTTACTAACAGATTTTTTTGTGCTAAAAGTTGCTGCTAAAAAAGTCCATGATTTACTATACAACAAAACTGTGACAATTCTGAAAATACTCCATCTAAAACTTGCCAAGTTCATGTAGAAGCCAATGGCAGATGTCCCTTCCCTTTCCTGGAAGATCTTTCTTTGCTTCAATTGTTAGAGGTTTTGGGGATTTGTGACAATTCAAAATAGTTGCGGTTATCATGCAACAAGATTTTTTTTTTTAAATGTCAGAAATTCATGGAAATGAGTTTAATTGAATGTTTTTAAAAATTAGAGTTTTTGTAAATCTGCCTACACGCCATGTTCACTATTTCACTTACTACATTTCAGGTTCCATAAATCTTGCAGATTTTCCTGCTCCAGGACTGACATCTCTGGAGATTGCGGACCCCCATTCTTATCAGCACTATGTACTATGTACTATTGTACTTCCAATTCCACATCAAACACGCAGGGGGTTTAAATATGTCTTGGATTTGAAACACTGAGGTGTATTCAACTTTCCTAGAACAGCAATAAAATAAAATGAGTCAAATAAAAATCCTGTTCGCAGTATGGATTTCTAGGAAATGGTTTAAATGTGGGTAATTTGAAGAATTTACTAGCCGTATTGTATAGAATTACAGATGTTTCTGCAGTGACATGTATAGGCTTATTTCCCTCTGTGGCTGGGAGATGTACAAAGATTAGATGCATCAATTACTCACTTTCATCTGTTCATAATGCTGTTTTGGCCTCAAAATAATAACAAGAATCATTTATTAACAACTAGCCAATAAATGTAAATAGATAGCAAAGTCCAATATTAGTATTCTTGTGTTTATATATGTAGTTATTACCTTTTTGGGACATAGCACTATGCAATGTTAACCCCTTGGGGTAGTGCGCCATGGATTGTATGGGAAAAATCTTTTCCCACAGTTTTTATAAATGTTTGAACCGACTGTTACAAAGTTTTAAAAAGTTGGAGTAATGCCATTGCAAATGTAGTAATGGAATTTTAGTCAAAGTATTAAAATATTCCTCAAATCCTATTTTTTCCATATCCCTTTAAAGTCAAAATTATTTCTAGGTAGTAAAGTAAAGATCATTTATTTTTTAACCCAATAGATGTTCTTCACATTCCAACAGGAAATGATTGCATTTTGGCAGCTCTGAAGTCTAAGGGGCACATTTACTAATCCACGAACGTCCGAAAAGCGTCCAAATGCGTTTTTTTCATAATGATCTGTATTTTGCGACTTTTTTGAGCACTCAATACGAAAAAGTTGCGACAATTCGCGAAAGTCGTAGTGGCTATGAAAAAGTCGCGACAATTCGTGCAAGTCGTAATGGCTATGAAAAAGTCGCGACAATTCACAAAATTTGTAATGGCTATGAAAAAGTCGCGACAATTTGCGCAAGTCATGACAGCTACGAAAAAGTCGAAAAAAATACGAAAAAGTCGCAAAATGTTCGTTTTCCAATCCGAATTTTTCCCATTCGGATTCGTGGATTAGTAAATCAGCCCCTAAGACTCTCTAAGTCATATTGAAACTGTATCAATCAGGTTCATGAAAAAGCAATTCTTGGAGTGCAAGGAGCTAGGTAGGTGCTAAAATGATGCAGGGTACAAAGTGTGAAAAACATGGTAGTGTCAAGGATTGACAGCCCTTAGCAGGGTTGAGTCTGGACCAAGGAGGAATTTGAGTTCAGATAGTCCAATTCGCTGTATCCAAGGGATTAGGAAGTATTAGGATTAGCTCAAAGTTCTATTCAGGCAAAAGATCAGGGCACGCTTAGGATTGAAGCAGGGAGTCAGAAACTAGAAGATCAACACCTAGGAGCTCACAGAGTAAGACCTATATTTGAGCATTGATCCCAGGTCTTTCATTTAGAATTTTCACGCCAAGAGCAAATCAGTGATGTCACATGTGTACGTAATGATGTCACCGACAGTTGCACCCTGCCTTCCTATAAATGAGGTCTGTGCATGAATATAAAATAGAAGGCCTTATTAATAAAGCCTTGAAGCAGCTGACCCTGTCTTGTGAAGTGGAGCCCTAGACGTAAGGGTTCTCGTTAAATCTTTTTTGTACTCATACATGCACAATAGGCAAAATCATATAAATACCACATGGAAAATGAAGATGATATTTAAATCACAATTACAAAGCCAGTTACCCTGGGAACTCATATTATGTAGATTTCCAATTAGAAGTACATGTCAGCCATTAAAAAAATGTGATTTTGATGTACAGGTATGGGACCTGTTATCCAGAATGCTCGGGACCAGGGGTTTTCCGGATAAGGGATCTTTCTGTAATTTGGATCTGAATAACGTAAGCTAAAAATCATTTTAATACTGAATAAACCTAATAGGCTTGTTTTGCCTCCGATAAGGATTAATTATATCTTAGTTGGGATCAAGTACAAGGTACTGTTTTATTATTACAGAGAAAATGGAAATCATTTTTAAAAATTCAAATTATTTGCTTATAATGGAGTCTATGGGAGATAGGCTTTCTGGATAACAGGTTTCTGGATAATGGATCCCATACCTGTACTTCGATGCATGACAGAAACAGTTGGTGCCCCTAATTGCAAGTACATTGGTTGCAAAAATGGCAAGAAAAAATGTATGAATGAACTGAATATCATGACAACGTATACCTGTCAGGGCCTGACGACCTTTGAAGTAAGGACTAACGCGGCAGCTAAATTCAGAAAATCCAGTTTGTGGTATCCAAGGGGTGAAGTGAGTCTCTGTCAAATTCAGGCAAAAGATTGTGGCAAGCAGCAATGAACTTAGTCAGGAACAAAGCAGAAATTCAGGAACCATTAGATCAAGCCAAAATAGTAATTTAAATGCACCCAGGAACTTCACATTGAAAGACCCATATTTGGGAATTAAACCCAGGTCTTTGGCATATATTATTATTATTTATATAGTGCCATCAATTTACACAGCGCTTTCCAGAGTATATTTGTTTTGAATTTCTGCACCAAAGTGCGACACAATGGCTTCACGGGTTGCTGCATCGCTATTTGATGGATCTGAAGTGGAGCACTCCTAACTGGAGCAGTCCTGACATTGCCAAACAGTGATAAAATGTTTTCAGATGTTGATGCTCACTAAGAGAAATAGACGGACAATTACCAGGGTAGTTGATAAACAGCACAAACTAAAACCTCAAAAACCACTGGATTCAATCAGCACCTCTTTTACCAGTAGAAACAAATATCGTACTTGTCAGTTTTACAAAGTTGGAATGTACATCAGGTCTGCTATTTGGAAACTGACTGTGGCCAAGGCCAACGCACACAGGCACACAAATGAGCACAAAACCTGGATCCCTGAGCAATGGAAAAAATAATATGGTCTTATGAGTCATCCTTCGCCCTTTTCCAACATATGTACGTGTTTACATGTGGAGCAATCCAACGGATTTCTTCAGCCCACATTGTCTGTTTTCAGCTGTTTAACATAGCGGAGCTTCCATAATCATATGGGTAGTCATCTCATGGGAGTCATTAGGTCCATGATTGCTCTTTGTGGTTGTATGTTGGTCAACAAATACATTTTACAGATCCGGATGCATGCTATTGTAAAAACACTGTTTGAGAATTACATGACAGTGTTCCAAGAAAGATTTAAGCTATTCTGTAGAAAAATGAAAGCCCTACTCCCTATTACATAATTGATATTATTATATAGTTACAGTATGTGCTTTGTCCACCCTCTTTCTTTGTAGCATATGCCCTGATTTTCTTATCAAAGCACATTTGATTTATTACTCAGCCCTTCAGTCTCAGAAACAAAAACAGAGATTGTGAGATTTTTTGTCACGCAATAGCATGAGATTTGGTAGGATCCTACAAAATCTGATCCCCACAGCTTTTACCTTGTGGAATACAGACGCATCATGCGCTGTTCCCTTCTAACAGGTGTGTCACATAGGATGGCAAAGCTTTCATGTTTTTTACACATCAGATTTTTTCTGATCAGTCCCATTATTTCTAAAACGACATGTAACCCTACATATTCCTACCATGTATATAAGTTGGGCACATCTACTAAACTAAAATAACATAATTTGTATTGCATATATCCCCTCCATTTGCCAGCGCCATAACATTTTCCTAAAACAAATAGCAGTTTTCACCCGGTTGCCATTTGAAGATTGAAGGCTTACACAGACAAATAACAAGTCCTGCTTTGATTGAGCACTGTAATAGTTAAATGAAGCTTAGGAAAGGAGGTTAGGAAAAAAAGTGATTAAGGGAATTCTAAAACCTTACTATTAACCTTGAAACAGCCACATAGGGTCCGCCTGCTCTCCCTACCCTACACAGGCAGCATAGGGCAGGAAGTACATACAGTAACACTATACTGGCACTGCTCCTACAGTCTGAGGTGTGAACAATCTGAGTCTGAGCCTGAGGTGTGAACAATGCAGGGGGTGAACAATGGTGTGAACAGTACAGGAGGTTACATGTACAGGGGCTTAAAGAGGTGTGAACAATGCAGGCAGCCAAATAATCTCAGTACTGATACAATTTAAAGCTTTCACAAAGGTAAGCAGTCACACCAGCCAGACAGGGGCCACAAAAAGGCTGCCAGTTGGAAGCACTGATCTAAATAATGCATAGGTATCTCAATGGCTAGCAGACAATATAACAGACATACATATAACAGCACTTCACCCATGTACTGTATTTGTTATGGTATTAGTAAGCACATGTATGTACCTATTTTGTTAATGTCAAAATGTATATGCGACTAGTGACTTTTTTGTTCATAGAAGGAAAGGCATAATCACTGGTGGCAGACCCGGATTTGTGGCAGGGCGGCACAAATTTAGGGGCAGCATGCCGCCCAATCCACACTGGAACTTTGCTCACGTGTCTTCTCCCCACTGCTCCGTATGAGTTAAATGGGTGCGCATGGGCAGGGGGGGTGGGAAAAGGGGGGCCTCGTGCACCATTTTATCAAATCCGGCCCTGACTGGTGGGTGATAATTTGTCAACCCCTCCCCAGTGATTATAATGGATTACCTGAAACCCTGGGGTGATGGTTCTGCTTTTCAGGGGTATACCAGTAATCCAGTAATTATTTATTAAATAGAGGATCGGGCAATTTAGAAAGAGCTGTTCAGGTGATTTATGATCAGAACATTTTCTTGTGCGCTAGTCATGCAAAATAAATATAGATGTCGGTTTGCGCCATTGTTTTTAAATTAAACTCGGTTTTATAATTAGGAGAGTGCTTGTATTAGCATACTTTTCTTTACTGATCTATAGGAGTACTAGGCTCTATTACATTTAAATAAATGTAGGCTCATTTAATAAGCTCCATTACATTTAAATACACAATGAGCTTGTTACAAAAAAGAATTCAGCTGAAAATCCTTTTACTATATCAGCAGAAAGAACATGCAACCATAATGTAAACACTATCATTTTGAAGCCAAAGTGTAGTATTAGGATTTAATAAACTAACCTATGAAAAAGAAGCTTTGCTCAGCAATTTTAGCTAAGAATAGCCACTAATGTAAACATAAAGGACCAAGGAAATGAACAACTGCAGCCAGTGTGTGCTTAATCTCTGTATCTGGACATGTGGCAGTGGGATGAAATTTCTATTGGCAATGTGTATCTGCTAGATGACTAGTTTTAATGTATTATTTTCACTTTTTCTTATTTTAACTTGCAGTGCACCAAGATATAGCAATTTGTATTACTAATGGCAAGAGAGTACAGGTATGGAATCCCTTATCCGGAAACCCGTTATCCGGAAAGTTCCAAATTATGGGGAGGTGATCTCCCATAGACTCCCATAGATATTTATATAAGCAAATAATTCTAATTTTTAAAAATTATTTCCTTTTGATTTCCTTTTGCTCTGTAATAATAAAACAGTACCTGTAATTGATCCCAACTAAGATATAATTACCCCTTATTGGGGGCAGAACAGTCCTATTGGGTTTATTTAATGTTTAAATAATCTTTTAGTAGACTTAAGGTATGGAGATCCAAATTATGGAAAGATCCCTTACCCAGAAAACCACAGGTCCCGAGCATTCCGGATAATGGGTCCAATACCTGTACTGAGCTATTGCAAAAATAGCCGCTTACCTGAATGATTCTCTGACCTTTGTGCATGGACTGTTGCCCAAACCAGGGAATTTTGTGCATGGTGTCTCCAAACAACATCAAGAGCTGGGCAGTTTGGCCCACAGCGTTTCAATTTACCTGTTGTTTCACTTCTTTTATGCCCACATCACTAAGGTGCAGATTTATCAAAATGTGAGCTAAGAGCTTAATACATAAAAACTCACCCATGTTCTATTTATTGGGCTTTTTAGAAACATATTAATGGGTTAAAGTTAGAACTAACCATTTGATAAATACGCTTCTAAAATTAAATCACATGTGGATAAATCTGCCCCTAAGTTTCTGTGAAAAGAAAATAACATTGCAGGGCTCCCAAAATTGAGTATATGTGGCATTACATGTTTAGATGGGCATTACTTGGGAGAACACCTACCTTGAACATCTTTCTGGTCATATAACCCAGGGGGTACAATGTGTTAAGTATCTCAGAGGTGCAATTTTGCAGCCATGTCTTTTTTTTCCATTTACAGCTAAAGGTACATTTTTTATCCACCTTAGACTGCACTGTAGATAAGTTAAAAATATAATGATGGCAGAAGCTTGGTCCTAGGACATGAAAGAAATGAATCCTAGAAAACAGAAGACAGCAGATGTTTAGACCATAGTGGGCAGACAGAGAGGGGCAGACTAAGACTTGGGCCCACTGGGATACTATCCTAGCCCTTTAGTATAAAATGTCTTCTGCTCTCTATAGTGCTTCGTTACCGGCACTTACATTTGCAACTTAACTGTGTGGTTATGCTTTACAGATGTGTGTCCCAGCCCCTCCATACTAAGCAAAGCAACACAAAGAGAACCAGTACATTTGGAATTGTGGTATATGGCTGCCATGAAGTAAAAAATGCATACAACAGCATGTAATACATCTTTAGGTGAAAGTCAAACAAGGTTGATACCTGGGACTTTTATGAAGTAATTTATAATTAACCTATTTTGATGTATGTTAAAATAATATGTTGAAGCACTACTAGCATATTCATATGATGCAGGAACTTGTCAGTATTGCTCCTAAGATGCCCCCAACCTTTGCCCTTTTGTCACTCAAGCAGAAGAACACATTAGATTTGAACTCCTGTGTATCGATGGCTCACTCTGCCCCCAACCAATGTTACTGGAGGAAGCATCTAACTTCCCTAGGCCAGTCAGGAGGGATAAGTTACATTGGCTTGAAGAGGTTTGGGGATTTTTTTTTTTTAAAGAAGGTAGTTCGTAAGGCTTTGTTTAGAAATATGCACTTTATACTGATCTAGGAATGTTTTATGATATAACAAAATGTGAAATAAAGTAATAAAACCAATGTCAGAAAGACAAAATGTACTCTTCCAGCCAAAGATCTTTTATTGCTACTTTACTGTCAGAGGAAAGTCAATTTGTCCTAATGTGAGTGTTTTAGTTCTTTTTATCTAAGGAAATTAAAAAAAATCTTAACACCGGTGCACATTCTACAGGCTATATTGTATTTGTCAAAATAATAAAAATGACATAACACCTCAATTATGAAATAACTCATTAAACTGATTTTAAGCAAAACTATATATAGGACTGCACCCAGGCAACGGAATTTCTCTTTTTCGTGAGTGCCTACCTCTTGGAACTTATATATTATTTTTTTATGATGAAAGAAAAGTAAAAAAAAAAGACAAACATTATAGTGTAGAACTAATAAATGTCAAGATAGACAATGAAACATACAGTATGTGGTACACATAAGCAATAGGAGCACAAATGGGTAAACTGAGTACCAAAAGAATAAGCTAAACAAGCTATCTACATGCATCCTTAGTGATAGCACTTGTTTCATGTCTAGACCCATTGATAAATATGCTTTTAAAAAGGTGAGTTTTTCTGTGGTGAGTTCTATTCTCACACTATGATAATTCTGTCCCTAAAACTCAGTGGTCTGCCAGTGCACAAAGTATAGTACCTATATTTGTTATATTGGGGTTGTCCTATGTTTGAGGATCTAAATGCTAGAAATTGTGTGTTGTTGTAGCAGTTATTATGATTTTCTTGTTATTGATGGCTCTTATTTGTATTTCTGCAAGGGTTGGGACTGAAATTTTTCATTTAACCTCTCTTGAAAGCCTTGAAAGTATCAATTAAATATCTGTGGACAAGGCCTCAAAATATGTACTGAATGTTTGGGGAAGCCTAGTCAGCTTTATCGTTACAAAACATAAGTAAATATTTTCTCTCTCTTTTGTCTATTATTGACTAGTATTGGTGTCCATTGAAAGGCAGTTATCCCCACCCCCTCATCCCATTTTGCAATGAAGGTAAGATGAGTTACTGTGTTACTGAGTAGGAGCCTAGGGCCATTATTTTTAGGCTAATAATTTGGTAAAAGAAGAGGGCTTTGGGTTATTAGAAAATTGGGTTGATTTTTCTGTTGGCTGCAGGATCTTTTGCAGGAATAGGCTGAACGTCATTGAAAATTAATCTGGTTGTAGTGAGAAAATGGCTAGAAGGTTGTCTTAAGTTTAATTCACATTTCTAAAATAATTGTTTAAATGTAATGCATTATTAATCAGTTTTTAGCAATCATTTAACAAACGTAGCCTAACACATTCATATACCGTAGAGTTTCCCACACTCTCAGGCGTGAAAGGGAGCAGACATTAATGATCTAAAAGCTGGAGAAGTACCAGGGTCTGTGAATAGTATTATATGCTTGCATTCCTTTATAAAGAATTTTCCATATGTTCTTCTTTAATTGTCGCAAAAATAATTACTCACCCTCATATATCTTGTGAATTAAACAAACATTTTCCCATTCAGAGTTAAGATTTGTTTAAATGAACAATTTCTTACGTTTCTCTTTATTTTCCCCTGTGATCAGACTTATAAATGAAGAGTGCTGCAAAGGATTTTAAAATTTTTATGTCCTTTATGTCTGCTTGACTCAACAAATAGTTTGGCTTTTTTGACTTTAATAGGCTGTAAGATCCAGACATTTAAGGGCTGTTAGGTTATAAAGCAATACACATTATACATCATACATGATCCAAGAGAAGTTTAGACTGCTTGCTTAATAACTCAAGGGCCAATATATCAACTACTGATATGTACAGCTTTAGAAATAATGACTGGTAGTTGGTGATTTAACTGTTTCTTTTCTGCTCTGAAAAGGTTTGTTGCAGTGTGGAAAATTATTGTCCAAATTACTTCTATGGGTACTTTGTACCTGCTTACAAAATGATCTGTGTTTAAGTGTGTTTATTTGTGTTTAAAGTGTAAAGTGTTGCTACACATCAAAATAAGACTGAACTTCTGTAAATCCATCTCAACTCCCCAATCTGATCTTTCATAAATCTCACAGGAACTTAATAATTATATAGAATCAAAATAATATAATCTTGGCATCTGTTTATTTTGCTATAAAACTTCCTCTTTAAATGCATATCATGTTTTCAAGTCCTAAGTTGTGCCTATCCTTTTTTTATATAATATTTATCTTTTAGCTCCTAGACAGCATTGTTTGGTTTAGCATGCACACACAAATACATACATACATACATACATTCTTCAGGGGGCTGACCCAAACTATGTCCATGTTTTAGCCAAGCTCTCTCTAGCCGACTCAGCGTTTCTAAATAACAGCAGCAATGAATCAGCAAGAAACACTGCAAACTCCCCGAGAAGGAACAGTGACACAGGGGAACACAAAATATCAACCCCACAGTTCGATTCATGGCATCTCCAGAAGCCAGGACCCAACCTCGTGGACCTGGACCAAGCGGCAGCTCAGAGATGAGATACCGCTCGGAAGAGGAATTGCTCAGAGCTTGGCACTCACCACTCTGAGTATTGCAGAAGACTATGAAGCCTATTCTTGACCACAGGAGGGTGAAGGACCACATCAATACACTAGTGCAACACCACGTGAGTCAGCAACGCACAAGGCCCCAAGGGGATGCCCCCACCTTTACAAAACTTTAGTATTTTAACTGTGATGACAGTACAAAGACACACTATTTTGCCTGCTCTTTTTTACTCAAGGAACTATACCAAGGTGTACAATTGCTCCAAATACGGTAACATCCTTCTGGAGGCCTGTCTGTACAGTGCATCTAATTCTACTGCAGCTTACTATATTCTGCCATACGGCCTACATCCCACAGACTGACCTTAGACATCTAATAACATATGAAGGTTATATAATGTAAAACCCTGGTACCTAACTTTTCTTAATCATGAGCACACAATATATCTGTAGTAATAAGTCAAATCAACTGGACTGGTTGTGTTTTTCTTGAAGACGTTTTGCCAGTCATCCAGGTCAGGCTCCGTTCTAAGTGATTGTATTAGCATGATTGGAGCTTTGAGCTTTGAGGTGTTATTAAACCTTCCACGGAGAGGTGCCAAAACAGCATTGTATGTGGCAGACAATAGATGTGTGACATCTATTGTTGCACATCTATTTTTGTAAAACACCAGGCCCTGATGACTTTAATACATAATTTTATAATTTTTCCCAAAGTAACCCCCATATTAACCACATTATATAATAACATCTTCAAGGTTCACCAATGTGGGACTCAGTGAATGAGGCAAGAATTATACTGATTCTCAAAGAGGGAATGGACAAAAATAATGGCAGATAAGCTGCAACTTATCTTCCCATCTATACTTTCCAAAATTCAAGCAGGTTTGCTCCATGGTAGGCATCCACTACAAGCTCTGTAAAAAGCCATCACGGCAATATTCCACTGTAACCTAGAAAAGAGAACATGGAATGCTAATTAAATTAGAATCAGATAAAGCTTTTGCTAGAATCTCTCATGCTCATATATGCAGTTCAGATTCCAAGCTAACTCTATTCAATTAGGCCACACACAATTAAATAGAACGCATTTGTGGATGATATTTAAACATTCAACTCTTTTATCTGGAACAATAAATGTCCAAGCATGAGCATTCAGAAACTCCAACAGACTAAAACTAATAGTGGAGTAAACTTTCCTAATATTTTGGAATGTAACGAGGTGGCACTACTATCCTTTGTGGGGGATTGGCTTTACCATTGAAACCTTTATACCACCATAGAACTAGATCGATGCATTACAGGAGGATTTACTTATAACTATTTCCTTCACTCATCTTGAAAAGGCTTTAAAAGTTAGGTTGGCTTACCAATCTTATGATCATAATTTTGTAACTAAAAACCCCTGTTTCTTGTCAATATACTATATGCACTAGCATGAAACTAATAGACAATTTACTTATGAAACAGGGGACCAGGGAATGTGCATTGATCAATCCCTTTTGTCTTTCTGTAAGGTTGAAAAAAGACATGCATCCATCAAATTCAACCTTAATGCCCATATATAACCTGCTAGTTGATCCAGAGGAAGGCAAAAAAAACCCATCTGAAGCCTCTCTAATTTGCAGCAGAGGGGAAAAAATTCCTTCCTGACTCCAAGATGGCAATCGGACCAGTCCCTGGATTAATTTATACTAAGAGCTATCTCCCATATCCCTGTATTCCCTCACTTGCAAAAAAGCCATCCAGCCCCTTCTTAAAGCTATATAATATATCAGCCAGCACGACTGATTCGGGGAGGGAATTCCACAACTTCACAGCTCTCACTGTAAAAAATCCTTTCCAAATATTTAACCAGAACCTCCCTTCTTCTAATCGTATTGGGTGGCCTTGTGTCAGTTGGAAGGACCTACTGGTACATAAAGCATTAGAGAAATTATTATATTTTTATATATATATATTCAGGGTACTACCAACTCCCTAAAAAGCCTTCCTATACTTTTATCTCTTTTTCCTATTAATAACATTGGCATCAGGCATAATTTTTACCAGCCAGGTAGCAACCCTACCCCTTAATCAGACTTTCAGAAGGAGCCAGCGCTACACATTAGAACTGCTTTCAGGTATTCCCTCACTTGCAAAAAAGCCATCCAACCCCTTCTTAAAGCTATATAATATATCAGCCAGTAGGACTGATTCGGAGAGGGAATTCCACAACTTCACAGCTCTCACAGTAAAAAATAATTTCCAAATATTTAAACAGAACCTCCCTTCTTCTAAACGGAGTGGGTGCCCTTGTGTCCATTGGAAGGATCTACTGGTAAATAAAGCATTAGAGAAATTATTATATTTTAAATTATTTATACAGTATATATATATATATATGTATGGGATCCCTTATCCGGAAACCCGTTATCCAGAAAGTTCCGAATTACAGAAAGGCCATCTCCCATAGACTCCATTATAAGCAAATGATTCAATTTTTTTAAAATGATTTAGTTTTTCTCTGTAACAAATATAATATATATATAATAAAACAGAACCTTGTACTTGATCCCAACTAAGATATAATTAATCCTTATTAGAGGCAAAACAAGCCTATTGGGTTTATTTAATATTTAAATTATTTTTAGCAGACTTAAGTTATGGAGATCCAAATTACAGAAAGATCCCTTATCCAGAAAACCCCAGGTCCCAAGCATTCTGGATAGCAGGTCCCATACCTGTATATATATATATATATTTATACATAGTTATCATGTCACCTCTTAAGCGCCTCTTCTCCAGTGTAAACAGACCCAACTTGGCCAGTCTTTCTTCATAACTGAGACTTACCATACCCTTTACCAGCTTAGTTGCCCTTCTCTGGACCCTCTCTAACTCAATAATGTCCCGTTTGAGCACTGGAGACCAAAACTGAACAGCATATTCTAGATGGGGCCTTACCAGCGCTCTGTAAAGGGGAAGAATAACCCCCTCCTCCCGTGAATCTATACCCCTTTTAATACAGCTCAAAACCTTGTTTGCCCTAGCAGCTGCTGCATTGCTTTTATACAGCCAAGTTTATTATCTACAAGGACTCCAATGTCCTTCTCCATTATGGATTTGCCTAGTGCAGTCCCATTAAGGGTATAAGTGGCTTGCATATTTTTACATCCCAGGTGCAGGACCTTAAATTTATCCACATTAAATCTCATTTGCCACTTAGCTGCCCAGATTGCCAGTTGGTCAAGATCCTGCTGCAAGGATACCACATCCTGGATAGAACTGACTGGTCTGCAGAGTTTTGTGTCATCTCCAAACACTGATACATTGCTTATAATACCCTCCCCTAAGTCGTTAATGAACAAGTGTAGGGACCCTGAGGGTTCCTACACATCAATATATTTAACATGGCTGGGAAGTATCAATTTCCCAGAAGGTATACATAATCCCACTTTCATGAATGGAAATCTTATGGCCGTTACTGGAAAATATTGCCCTTTTACATAGTTTACCATGAGCCACCATTTTGTGATTGATCCCTTCGAGACTACCTGACAGGAAGTGTGGGAGCAAAACACTGAACTGTGTTTGTTTGTGTGCACCGTGAATCATATATTACCCTATGGCAAATACTACTAGAAATATTTTAGAAAAAATGTTTATTAGGTGGAGAGTTTTGCATATGGGCTGTTTTATGCAATATCATTTAATAGAGAACTGTAATGTTGAGGGGTATAGTTTTCCCTTAAGGCAGAAGCCTCATACTTTCATAAAGGACAAGGGCTACAGGTGCAAGTTGGGTCTAGCATTTTTAGAGTGGGTGTTGCAGCACTTCCAGTGGTCTTATTCTTCAACCAGTTAGCTGCAACTTAAAACGATTGCTACCCATATCAGTGCACTACGTGCTCCCCTGCAGTGGTACCATGGTTCCCAAGCTAAATGGCTCTGTCTATTTCTTAACCTGTAACTGAGGCCTCCATGAGGTGAGGAGGAAAAGGATAACTTCTACTACTACTAATACTACTTCTACTAAACACATGACAAAATGACCTCATGTGTACAGTTAGGAAAAGTATGAGTTTAATAAGTCAGAGATAAATGATTCTTTGAGTGTTTGTAAATCCTCTTCAGTTTAGTTTAAATATTCCCACAAACGCCCAAAACGGTTTCATCTCTGGATAAAAGACAGATGCTTCGTGTGAGATGCTATAGTGAATTAGAAGCATGGAACTAACTTGACTTTTTTGTTTATTGTGTCAAGTATGAGAACAGCATATTTATATCCTTGAAACACAGATGTCTATAAATATTACAATACGTACTTCCCAAGATTCAATGCTCATCTGCTATAAACAAGAGAAAGGCTATGTATATCTACAACTCTCTAATGTAAATTCTGATAAAATGAATGGATCCACCCCAAAACATCTGCAGTTGTGGTGGTGAGTACCATTTGTAAAATGTACCTTTAGTTTATAAAAGTGTAGAGAATAGTCAGTAGGATCAGAGTTTAATCCTTGTTACCCAGAAAATTAGCAAACTATTTCAGTCAAAAATATTTAGTGCTCAGCAAACTTTTTAGAAATCTATAGTAAAATATTAGCATCTCTTTAATTAACAAATGAAAGTAAACAGCGCTAATAAAAAAAAAATCAAAACAAAATTATATTAATGAACTAAAATACAGGTATAGGACCTGTTCTCCAGAATGCTTGGGACCAAGGGTATTCTGAATAAGGGGTCTTTCTGTAATTTGGATCTCCATACCTCTACTAAAAAATTAATAAAACATTAATTAAACCAAGTAGGATTGTTTTGCATCCAATAAGGAATATTTATATCTTAGTTGGGATCACTTACAAGGTGCTGTTTTATTTCTACAGATAAAAAGGAAATCAGTTTTAAAATTCTGAATTATTTGCTTAAAATGGAGTCTATGGGAGATTGGGCTTTCCGTAATTCGGAGCTTTCTGGATAATGGGTTTCCAGATAAGGGATCCCATGCCTATAATATATAATTTGAAAAACAGACCATAAATCAGCCATGTAGGATTATAGCTTATACAGATGTTGTCTGGGTACTACCAACTCCCTAATAGCGTTGCCACTGGAAAAAAAATATCAGCCTTCATATACTTTTATCTCTTTTTCCTATTAATAACATTGGCATCAGGCATAATTTTTACCAGCCAGGTAGCAACCCTACCCCTTAATAACAGTTAAAAAGATAAAAAACAAGTTAAAAAAACTATTACTAAAAAGAGTAATATTAAAAAGCTGTCATAGGAAATAGCAGACATTTGTGGGTGAGTATAATAAAAGGCACATGGTTTTTCTAGTATCATTCACAAACTGTAACCAATAAGCCGTTTTCCTTTTCTACCTGCTGACTGGTGGCTACAGCCATCTGGTGATGAAACCTATACCAAACATTGAACCTTTTATTAAAGGAAAACTAATACTTAATAAAGATTAAGGCCAAAAAATACTGTACATTATGTTTTGGGCTTCTGCACCAGCCAAGGCAACCACAGCCCTTTATCAGGGAAGAGTTGTGCCTCCAAAGATGCCCCAGTAGCTCCCCATCTTCGTTTCTGCTGATTCACTGCACATGCTCTGTGCTGCTGTCATTTACTGAGCTTAGGGACCCACTCACACAGCATCGCAAGGAGAATAATTTAAAAACACAGACTGATTGCACCTTAAGTTTTTGATTTGGCAATTGGTGGTGGGATAATATCAACCAGTCTGTTCACTAGCACACTTTTCTTGTTCTTAAAGGGGAACTCCAGTCAAACACAGGATACTGTCTTGACTTTTATGGTATACTTGTTATTTCAAAGTTGCAACTAATTAACTCTACTATTTTATTCTTGAACCAACAAATGTATTTTTTTAGCCGTAATATTGGTGTTTAGGTGCCATCTCAGTGCATTGTGCCTGAGTCTGAGCTTTCAGAAGGAGCCAGCGCTACACATTAGAACTGCTTTCAGGTAACCTATTGTTTCCTCTACTCCCATGTAACTGGAGGAGTCCCAAGCCGGACTTGGATTTCTTACCATTGAGTGCTATTTTGATATCTACTGGGAGCTGCTATCTTGCTCCCTTCCCATTGTTCTGCTGAAGTTTATCAGGGCACAAGTCACATGACTGTGGCATCCTGGGAAATGAAGAATATGGCTAGCCCCAAGTAAAATTCCAAAATTAAATATAAAAAAAATCTGACGGATTTCAATGCAGAATTCTGCTGGAGAAGCTGTAATAACTGATGCAATTTGAAAAACACATGTTTTCCAACGACAGTATTCCTTCAAGCCTTTTGAAAATAAACATAATTGCAAACAACTTTGCAATATATATCAATTAAAAAATATGCAGCCTTTTTATGATTTCTAATATATGGTTTGTAACAGTTACCTAAGCCTGGCCCACTGTTTTCCTGTTGATCTGGCTGACTGCTTTGAGACTAAAAAAAACATGTAACAGTAATTGCCTGTCCTCAGCCTGCCTTCAGTCTGCATCCTCCAAACCCCACAATTCCCTGCACACATGATATCAGTAAAGAAGGGAACATAACAGTGCAATGCATTGTGGGGTATGCAGTTCCTGCATGCTGTCTGTGAGCTGTGAAGAAGTTGTTACAATTTGTAACATCAGTGTTTTAGTCCCTCCTCCCCTCCCGGGATTTCAAATTATGTAAAACTAGAAGAACTGTTTTGCAGCTGGATTTCAGCATATAAAATAGTACCAAATTTGAGTAGGTATTTATGCACTTATCTATAGCTCCAAATAAGCAGATATTTGGAGTTGTATTTTGCTTTATCCTTGTTATATATAACTACCCTATTCCATTATTTTATCAGTCTGGGTATACAGTCAAGTATATTGGCAACCATGTATACCCTGATCCTTAGAAGAGTATAGGGTAGTGTCCAGAAATGGAAAATGCTTTATTATATGGGTGTTTCTACCAAACAATACTGTATTTGTCAAGAATATAATTTTCAAGTGCAGAAGCAACATTGTCTTTGGCTCTTTGCGATGACAGTTGACTGGAAAGAAAATCTTATATAGGTAAAAATGCAAGAATGTCCATTTCATAATCCACCCCAAACCTCCAAACCATCTAAAATTGCATTAATTCAAAAATAAGCTCTCAATAAAGAAAAGGAATCATGAATTGCTATTGCGTTATAGCTATCCTTGTACCAGTAAATTCTTTTATGGCTCAGACTGAAAGTCAGTGGCTTTCACTGGCACAAGAGTGAATTTTTTTTTTGTAATAGGTATATTTTGAAAATGCTATTTTTAGTTTGTAGAGTTAAAAACGATGTTAATGTTTGTACAAGTATAATGTTTCTCATAGCTGCTAGAGATAGGAAATCATTTGGCTCATATTTAATCGTATGATACTTCATATATAGGAACAGTACTTAAAGCAAAACTATACCCCAAACAATGTAGGTCTCTATAACAATATGTCTCATAAAACAGCTCATATGTAAAACCCTGCTTCATCTAAATATCATTTTAATAAAAATGTTCTTTTTTAGTAGTATGTGCCATTGGGTCATCCCAAATAGAAAATTGCCATTTTTTTGCCAAGAATTAAGGACAGCCCCCTGGGATCATACGTTTCACAGTGCACACAAACAAGCCAAGGCACACATACATGCTAGGTCACATCAGCCAATTAATGGACAGAGTTCTGCCTTTTGCTTCCACACTACTTCCTGTTAGAGCTGTATTATTTCTGGTCATGTGATCTCTGAGGGAGCACACAGCCCATCACTAAATGGTGGCTCAAGGGAAAGCATGTAAATGGGCAATATTTACTGATATATAATATATTTACTATTTATATATAAACTATCTGTTGGTTAAGTATTTATTCTTGGGGTATAGTTCACCTTTAATCACCACCAAGTTCTATACGGAATTTGGGCATTCAAGAAGATATTAAGTGGACTGTGATTTGAGATAGTAGAGCACTGTGAATATCACCTACAAGAGTTTGGATTCATTACTATGAAAAGAAATAGGACATGAAAGGCCATGCCAACAGTCCATACTAATACGGAAACGTTTAGAAGAACCATATAAATATAAATAGAGACTGCTCAACATGGTAAAATCTTGGCTCTGTCAGGCAAAGCCTATTCCAATCTGGGAGAGATCCCCCAGTTAAGCAAGCATCCATCCTTCATGGACTAAACACAATAAAATCAGGGAACTCTTCAGGGAAATGGCAAGAGGGAGAATAAGTGCTATAAGTAGCTATTTTTATTGTGAAGGTGTTTAAAATGGATACACCAGGGATCAAAATCTGTTTGTATAATGCACTTAAATGATCTTTTACACAGTCATTAAAGTAAGGCACTGCTGGTATGCTTTATAAAGAACATCGGTACCAATGTATTTTGCTGATCTTACATTTCCGGGCCACCAGTGATGTAAAAAGAAAATCTCAAAAAAGTATATTAGTTTCATTTTGGCTTTATTATAATTTCTCAGTAGGAGGTATAGGAATTGGTGCTAGACACGGTGCTGTTTTTATACTCATATTCTAAACACATTCATGTCTGTATAATTCCCTTACAAAAGAGTTCATTTTAGTAAATGGAAGCAAGTGCACCAAAATACATTTCCGCGTGTCAGGCAAAAGTAGGAAGTGGTATTAGTAATGGCGGAGGAATGTGCTTGGTCTTACTGAGAGAGGGAAGCTTTACAAGGAAAAGCACATTCTTGCCTTAGACACTGTAGTATATATATTTAAAGAAAATATTGTTAAAAGTTCACAGTCTCATTGCTATTTTGAGCAAAATATAATTCAGACCACACAGAAAACTTGTAAATTTAAAATATTCTGGAATAAGTTCATTTAAAGAAAATGCCAAATAAAAAAGTAACTTGAATAGAATTCACAATATTACATTTCTATCCACGCTAGACTGACGAGCCCCAAAAAGGAGAAAACTGGTCTGTAGTTCCGATTGGCAGGTTTTATTGTAACCCTAGAGGCCGAGCTGCAGGTTTGCAGTGCAGTGTCAATGTTTTATACCAATTTCTTACAGGTATGGGACCTGTCATCAACATTTGGAAAATGGAAAGAGGGACAAAAAGAAATGCTGTGCACATTTTGGCGACCAGTTTGAACTTTCTGGGGGTTTGGGGGGTCTTGTTTTATGTGTTATTACAGTTTTGCTGCAAGTCTCAGTTCCCTAAGAGACCTGTTTAGCTTATTAGTTACAACTGTATCTCAGTGCAGGTATGGCTTGTAAAACTTTCTGGGCTCTCTGCAAAAAGCCCACTTATTTAATTAAATGTGGGAAACAATGTATCTAAGTGCAAGTGAAGTGTGTTAAGATTTCTGGGCCCTCTGGCAAAAGCTACTTTTTAATTAAGTTTGTATCTTTTCTAGGGTTCAGTGCAGGAGAAGGGAAATGAGGGACTTTTCAGTAAGAATCCGGTACTGAGCTGTTAAAAGAGGAACTGTCCCACGAAAATCGTGACATTTGGAAGGTATGTGCTATTGAGAATGCTCAGGACCTGGGGTTTTCCAGATAAGGGATCTTTCTGTAATTTGGAACTCCATACCAAGTAGGGGTAGTGTATATTTAAGTTAACTTTTCGTATATTATAGAATGGGCAATTCTAAGCTGCTTTTCAACTGCTCTTCATTATTTGTTTTAGTTTATTAATTATTTGCCTTCTTCTTCTAACTCCTTGCAGCTTTCAAATGGGGGTCACTGACCCCAGCAGCCAGAAAACGAGTTTTCTTTAGTACCTGGTTTATTGCATAAAAATCTACTTCTACTACTACCAATACTAACTTTGACATTCTGCCATTTAATTTTGATGGCTTAGCAATTTTATGAAAAGAACATGTTATTGGTAAAACTTAGGGTCAGGGAATATACATTGCTCAACCCCCTATATTTTCTATGTCTTAACTATACTTTTACTGTATTTATTTAGCTTTTTTAATTCTCCATAACCCATTGTATTAATTTTCTATCACTGAAATATATGAAGAAAACTTTTTCTAAAGCTGCATGATATAACCAAAAAGCGGTAACTTTTGGTAACTATAGAGGAAGCAGACCCTGTGGTAGCAGGGGGCCCTGTAGTGTAGGGGGCCCAAAAGGGTCCTAAATAAATGAGCAATTTCAATATATCTTGGTAGAACTTATGTTTTGGGGCTCTAAATCAAATTTGCTGTTAGGCCCAGTAACATCTAGATGGTAATGAGAAAAACCGGAATACATTAAGTGAACAAAGTGCAATTTCGAACACAAGCACCGTGTCTTTTTCCAGCGGAGCACCTTTTTTCCCCACATTTCTGGCATCATTAGGGAGTTTGATTCCCTTGATGCACTGTGCTTACCATAGTTGCATTAATTCACCAAAATGGACACAACTGTGTGTGCTTTATAACAAATCGGGCGCAATTGCAACAAATATTTTTAAAGTTTGTCTGGCATCATTCCCTGTGTTCGCTGGCATTATTTCTGAATTACATTGTGCAAGTGACATGTGTGCCCTATTCTTTCAGCACAAATATGCTGCACCTATTGATGCAGGGTGCTGAGGGAACCCTGGAGCTACCACCTGGTTAAGAGGTTGCAGTACCTCCAGAGTTCCCCTGGGTCAATAGGTGTGGCAGTGCTCGATTCAGAATGGAAGGTAGGAAGGACTGAGCGGCTCCGAGCACAACTCTAGGGAGGTGCAAGGAATGCATTTTGTCCTCACTGAAATCATCCCCTATGTGTTATCTTGTAAATGCATTCAACAATGATAATTAAGTCCCAAGCAAACATACTACTGTAGTGCAAGGAAAGGTCCCAGTGATTATAAGGTCTCAACCATATGCATTTTAAAAATTACTATCAAAAAGGAAACTGTACAAAAGGAATATATAAAAACATTTTAACCCCGCAACCCTAAGAACTGTGGGGTTATAATGTTTCTTTATATATTAATGTTTTTACATATGATATGTACAGTACCATACTTATGTACAGGTGTGGGACCCATTATCCAGAATGATTGGGACCTGGGATTTTCCTGATAAGGGATCTTTCTGCAATTTGAATCTCCATAAGTCTACTAAAAATTCAGCTTTTAAACTGCAGGATTATTTTTTTAATTTAAAAATACAGAAAATTGTCCGAAGAAGAGATGAACTCTAAAAAATAGCTGCTCCTGCTATGTACAGTATAGTGAAAACAGAGCCTCACCAGATTTCTAAATGAAGATGGGTATACAAAACAATGTACTACACATACACTTATATTCCCCCGGAATCAACAAGTCAAAATGTTTTATTGGCTCTATGTGTTTTTGTAACTGCAATAAATATTGCAAAATTGCATGAATGTATTTGTTAAAACTGAACATTATATAACATACAACGCAGTATAGCCATATATCTGCCAGTCCTCCTTACATGATGTGTTATTAGCTTTATCAATAAAAGAATCTTTGTGAGCTTTTCAGACTGAAAAATGTACTGTGGCATGTTTGATATAATGATTCGCTAATGCAATGTAATTGCCCATAAAGCAAACTGTCCACTTACTAAAGGTACATGAGACTAATAATCTAGAAACAATTTTAATGACATACAGTATATCATCTTCCAGATGCTAGTATAATAAAAAGGTCAAGACCAGCCTAGACCAACCAGATGTTTACAGAGGTTAAAGGTACCAAAGCTCTATGGCTGAATGTGCATTTAAAACAGTGTTGCTTGTCACTAATATTCAGGTAAAAATACTGCCCTTGTACTATCATAAGTCTCCGCTTTTCTTTATCTTCCATGTGCAAATAGGCAAACTGTACCCACCAGCACACACTAGTTAAACCTTATAGATGAGTGAATAAATGTCTTTTTACAGTGTTTTTATTTGTACAAAAATCTGTATCAAATTTTGATATAAGTCCCAAGCACACATTTACAAATGCCAATGGCCCTGTTTTTGCCAAGAATTTTACAAGCGGGTAGATAAAATACCTGACTGGTAATTTCTGCTTGCTAATAATCCAAGACCTTCCTTTGGCTCAGTCTGTTCATAGTTTGAAAGGGTGGAACTATGGGGTTTATTTGTGGTGGCACAAAAACTGGGCATCATTAATTGTACTTGCATCCAAAGCCACTCTTTGCATAGTATTTAGAAAGCCCATTTGCTATATAAAATCAAATTATATTGGTTACAGAGAATGTTTTACCATTTTAGCTATTTCTTTCAGTCAGAAACAGGAAAGTTATCAACATAACCTTATGGCTCATGGGATATACTTCATGACTGCACATACATGACATATATTTAGGGGCTGATTTACTAATCCACGAATCCGAATGAGAAAAATTCGGATTGTAAAACGAACATTTTGCGACTTTTTCGTATTTTTTTCCAACTTTTTCGTAACTGTTTTGACTTGGGCGAATTGTCGCGACTTTTTCATAGCCAATACAAATTTCGTGAATTGTCACGACTTTTTCATTGCCATTATGACTTTTGTGAATTGTCGCGACTTTTTCATTGCCATTATGACTTTCGCGAATTGTCGCAACTTTCGTACTGAGAGCTCGAAAAAGTCGCGACAATTCGCGAAAAATACGCAAAGTACCGATCATTACGAAAAAAACGCATTCGGACCCTTTTCGGACGTTCGTGGATTAGTAAATGTGCCCCTTAGTGTCATATCCAATCAAAAATCAGTTTTAGAAATTGGTCAAAAGAACAAATTTGATTAAATAAATCTGATTTGGAAAACAACTCCGTAATTTGAATGATTAATATCAATAAGTATTGATAGTTACAGATATAAATTGGTTTAAAAGGAAACATATATTGCAACTTACATTGCTCATAGCATTTAACTAGCTAATTTGATCAAACCAATCAAAATTCCATCCTCATGGATCTTGCATATATGATATCTTGCATTACCCTCAAGATTGTAATGATTGTTTTTAGCTTACAGTTTGTTTAAATAAAAAAAACCTTTACAAAGCATATCAGCAAGATTGCATGATATATATACAGTATATAATGTTTATCTATACGTGCTTATAAAGGATTAAAAGAGAACAAAGTCCATGTACTTAAGATATGACCCCTGGAAAAACCATCCCCTGAACCACACCACAGCATTCCTCTATAACAGCCCCATTCACCCCACCTGTTCCCATAAAGCGGAATAGCAGACAGCGGGGGCAGATCCATGGGGTAGGGCCTGGAGGAACAGGGGGCCTGTGAGGGTTATGGGTGACCAATATGTAAGTATTATTATTATTCCAGTTGGTGTGTTTATGATTTATATAAATTATATATATATATGATATTATATTTATATGTAGATATCTAGGTAGTGAGGGTCCTGTCCAGAAAAGGGGGAGGGGGGGGAAATTGAAACATAATTACATATCAGCAGATTAGGAAATGGGAAGAAATCTTGCATTTTACAGCAATTATTATTGCACATTCTTTCCACGACACAGTTGTGTAAGTCCTACTGCTAAATATCATATGATTGTTAGATTTTGAGTCATATCTTTAATTCAGAGGGAAACCATAATGTATAGAATATAATGGTTCCTTTCTTCATGTTTTTCCAATCTGTTAACAGAAACCAAGATATAAAGGAAAGAAAGCTAAGGTACATGAAACAATCATTTCTCTATGTAGACAAAATGTCACGTTAACCTTCTCTTATGTCTTTGCATTCTGTGGCCAAACAATCTCAGGTTATGAAATAAATTCGTAAAAAACAGAATGTTCAGGAATGTCTTGTTCAAATGGAAGGTTCCAAGAGGAAAGTAGAGCAAAGGTGATACCTCTTAATTTGGTCTTCTATATTCATTGAATATCCATAAAGGGTATATTATAACTTAACGAGAAATTGCTTAGAGTGGTGTTATGAGCACTTTTCTACCTTACATCTTTTTTTTTTTTTGAGATCTGACCAGGTCTAGAACTCTAATACTGTAAGTCTATGAAGATTTTTTTGTTAAGTAATCATTGAAGACGTTTCACTACTCATCCGAGCAGCTTGAACTGAAGAAGCTGCTCGGATGAGTAGTGAAACGTCTTCAATGATTACTTAAGTCCAGTTGCTTTAAATTTATTTATACTAGATAATCTAATACTGTAACTTAAAGTGCTAAAGCTAATCAGATACATGTAAACAGGCACTTCCTCAGGAAATTAGCTTTTGCTTTTCTGTCAGGCCACCAAGGCCCTACTGTAGGGGGGTGCTCAGGATACATATTGTGATACGGGTATGGGACCTGTTATCCAGAATGCTATCTAGATAAAGAGTCTTTTCATAATGTGGATCTCCATACCTTAAGATTACTAAAAAAGTATGTAAACATTATATAAACCCAATAGGGTTATTATGATTACAATAATGCCTCTTCTGCCTACCCCAATTTCCAGCCCTGTCTATAGAGATAGATAATGGCCTTCCTTAATATGGATAATTGATCCCATACCTGTGTTAGCATGGTAAGAACTGCCTGTATCTTAAAAAAAAAAATACAATTAACATTGTTATAATTACCCTATATATCATTGCGTAACTAATGACAAATAATTCATGAAGGAGACGACTGCTTAAATTTTTTAATTTGCAATAATAATAACAATTATAAACAAATTTTAATTTTAAAAAATATAGCATTGGGGTGTAAAGGAACAAGTCAGAGTTTGATATAGTTTAAACTGCATCCTTCCAGTTGTTTGGGACCACGAGAATGAAGCTGGCAATTCACGTATCTATGATACTGTATATAAAATTATTGGTAGGTGCATGGTGCCCCACCAACTCTGACTGATATCTTTGTAGTAAGAATATCAGTCTGGCCTGGAATCTAAGATCTGCATGACAATAGGAACACTGTAATTATGTGTGCGTCCCCTCATACACTCTCCATTTGTTCAGCTAAAGGCCCTACTAAATGCAAAGGGAGAAAGTAAAGCTTATAAATACAGTACACCTTATAAATAATAGTAGCAACTAAGATGGAGCAAGGCCAAAGCAAGATACACTGGGGCTCATTTATGAAGTTCCCACAGCGCATATTAAACACACCGGTCTTGTCCAGCTTTATAGATATAAACACGAACAGGGAAAATATGTTCAGTCACTGCACAAATTTTATAAATGTCCCCCACAGTTTTTATCAAGGGTATGGAGGGTAGCTCCTGTGTGAGAGAAGGCTTCATAGCTCTACTTAGCCCTGTACATTTCCTACATTTCTGTTTACTGCAAGGGGAGGGTTTATTTAACTAGTTCTTACAAATACTGTACATAGAGCTGTCAATTTTTAAGTAATAGTGCAGGTCAGAAGGCTTGCTACATTTTAGGTGACTTTGTATGCAGGGGCGGGCCAAGCTGACCGGGCACCCTAGGCAACCCGGTCGGCCGTTTCCCCTCCCCGATCCGAATGGTCATTGCCTCCATCGCTAATGACAAGCGGCGGGGCAATAACAGAGGAAGAGGACTAGGGGTAGGCAGGAGAGGCTGCCTGGCGCCCCCCAATCGTTGCGCCCTAGGCAGCTGCCTCTTCTGCCTACCCCTAGTTCCGGCCCTGTTTGTATGTTCACAATAGGAAGCAACTGCTCCATGTATTTTGTTGTCTCAATGACTGCAAAGAAAACTTCACTGCTATAAACATTGCCAAATATACTGCTGTGATATAAGTCTCTTGAGATTCTGTCTGCATTGGTACTCTTGCCTTCAACTTATGGCAGCTAATCAAATGCTATAATGCATTGTTCCTAAAGGTAAGTTAAATGTCTGTCAATAATTGCCTGTTCTATATCCAAACAATATCTTAAATGGTTCATAATTTGTTTAAAGTAAAGAACAAAATGAAGCTCTGTTTAAAAAATGTAATTGTATCTGTGTAGACTTATGTAAAGCAAATATCAGTATCCCGCCACAGGGTTTATAAATATAATTCTTTGAGCTTCTTTAGATTTGTATTGAAAATTGGTCCCAATTATATAGCTTCGTACTAAATTACACATACTGTAATTCCTTAAACACTTAAGACTGGCTGAAGCATGTTTAAAGCTAGCACATGAAAACTTACAAAAGTGAATAGTATTCAAGGAATGATGGCAAATTGAAAGAAAATGTTCTAGTAAGAGGACGGAAGCCTCATAACATCTGCTTTATCTATATTGCCAGCTAAATGCAGTAATAAAAAGCACTGGGATATAATTAAGGTCTAAACTTGTCTGCACTTTAAAGGGACAGTGTAATCACAGCTTTTTCTTTTTTTATGATTCTTATTAGCTTTATTAACACGGGCTTCAATACTGTACCATTATTGTGTTTCACTTACATTAGTCCTTGTGTTCTTTATTACTTTCCCTTTAGTGAAATTAACTATAAAGTACTGGGTCCAACAGCAAATTTATTTTAGAGCCCTGCAAAGCTTTAAGATTATAAATTATAATAAGATGTTACTGCAGGGTTGAATAGATGGCACAAAATCATTTAGCTATCTAACATATCAATTAATTTCTGCCTCAGTGTACTGTTTCAATTAAAGGTGAAAACTCTATTGCTTTTATATGTATGTATGTATGTATGTATGTATGTATATATAACTTTATTTATAAAGCGCTACAAGGGTACGCAGCGCTGTACAATCTTACAATATACACAATTACACAGAAGAAGGACAAGTGTTAAATACAATAAATAAGTATAAATACAAAGAGATTAAGTGCCCTGTGGTATGAGACACAGTAGGAAGGAGGTCCCTGCCCCGTAGAGCTTACAGTCTAAATAGTTGGGTAACATACAGGCATAAATTGGGAAAAAAAAGTGGGGGCATTTTCCCTCAAGTGCAAGACTAGGCAAAATAATGTTTTAGTGCTCCAAAAGGAAGCATCTGAGTTTTTTCTGTTCCCTATGGAGGAATTCAGGGATAGAGTTCCAGAGGGAAGCAGTGTGATATAAAGGTTTAAGACAAGAGAGAGCAGTGGGTGTGGATGGTGTAAAAAGACTTAGGGGTATATTTATCATACTGTGTAAAAAGTGGAGTAAAACATTACAGCTGATATTGCTAATAGCAGTCTATCAGAGGCTTTTATTTGATTTTCTAACTGTTGTAATCTAATTGCTGATTGGTTGCCTTGGGTAACATCACCAGTAATGCTTCACTCCACTTTGTACACAGCATGATAAATATACCCCTCAGGATCTAAACCAGAGGAGCAGAGGAGTGAAGGGCTTTGAATGTTAGCGGAAGGAAGTTGTGCTCAACCACTAAATTTTAAACCAGGGCATTTCTTAGTAGCTTAATGCACCGAATGTCTTAGGGCTCTGGCACACGGGGGAGATTAGTCACCCGCGATTAACTCCCTGTTCGCGGGCGACTAATCTCCCCGAGTTGCCTACCCCTGCCATCCCACCGGCGAACATGTGAGTCGCCGGCGGGATGGCAGACGCGCGAGTCTTTTTCGGCGATTTGCGCGGAATCGCGCCGCCGCGTCTGCCATCCCGCCGGCGACTTACATGTTCGCCGGTGGGATGGCAGGGGTAGGCAACTCGGGGAGATTAGTCGCCCGCGAACAGGGAGTTTTATCACGGGCGACTAATCTCCCCCATGTGCCAGAGCCCTTAATGTCCTATATATATTGATAATGGGTGAGTGCAGAGGATCTCTTGTTGTTGTTTCTATGTATTTTGTGGTCACAACCTCATTGCACCCCCGCCTAATGGTTTAAAATTTTTATAGTTACTGGGCAAGTCCAGTTGCTTAGGACTTATCACTGCTAGATACTGTATAATGACCTGCGTAAATAAAAACCTTGAAGTATTTAAAGCAACTGCACTTGCCAAGTGATCTTGAAAGCATTTCACCACTGATCTGAGGGACTGCTTCACTTCAGTGAGTGGTAGTGAGTTTACCAACATGTTAAACCCACAATAGTCGAGCAATCAACATAATAAATGAACTTTTTAAACCTATAGCATTAATCAAAAAGTCCAGTTGCTTTGGACAAATCACTCCTCAATACTGTATATCATGCCCTGGATGTAGAAAAACAGTCACAGACATATTATTAAAATGTTTTTCTATGTTTTATGTATTGTGATACAGTTTTTTTGTGGCCTGCTCCAGCAAATAATAATAATTAGACTTGGTTTAGAGTATATGAGCTGCAATACAGTTTTACTGATTCTAGTAGCTTTCCTAACAGGTTATCCTTAAAACTGAGAAGGAATGTTGGAACAGAACAACAGCAACCAAAATATTTGGAATGGACTCCAAAAAGCTGTTCAGCATTAATCTTTAGATTATTATTATTTAAGCATTTAAGGTACAGCTTTCTGTTATTCCATTATTTCAAGATTTCCATTATTATTGGCAGAACATTCCAGGCATGTGCTACATTTCATACTAGATGATGTGCCAGCACTACCGTGTCTATAGCAGTTCAGGCTTGCTTTAAGATGCAAAATGCATAATAAAAGGGCAAGCTGATGTTTGTTATGAGTGGAGCCAGACAGTAAAGGCCCAGGTGGGTAAGGTTAGAAGTTCTCCTTCAGCATATTGTAAAAAAACACAGTTATTTAAGGGGTTAACTTTTAGCATGTTATGGAATGGCAAATTCTTAGCAACTTTTCAATTTGTCTTCGTTTTTTTATTATATATTTTTTTTATTCTTCTGACTTCCTCTAACTTTCAAATGGGGGTCACTGACCTCGGCAGCCAAAAAAAATATTGCTCTGAGGCTACAATTGTATTGTTACTTTTTTGACATTTTTTTATTCAGGTATCTTCTATTTATATTCCAGTATCTCATTCACTCTAGTTCTTATTGACTAGAATAATTTTGCTGAAATTTGAAACTGCAGAGCTGCTACACAAATAATTCCAAACCACAGAATTTAAAAAAAAAATAAGACTAATTTCTGTCTCAAATGACTCTCTCCATTACACCAAAAGTTATTTTAAAGGTGATCTACCCCTTTAAGTGGCACTATCTCGCTTTTGTTTTCTTTTCTGATTATTTTACTGGATACCAGTAGTCTTATCCAGTTTTATGCTTAAAGGAGAAGGAAAGGTAAAAACTCAGTAAGTTTTATCAGAAAGGTTTATGTAAATACAGCCATAAGCACTCACAGAAACGCTGAACGGTGTCCTCTATCAAAAGAAACACTGATTTTCTTGCCTTCTTTTGTGTATACATGTTCTTCTGTGTCAGACTTCCTTCTCTCAGAAAAATCCTTCTGGTCACAGTTTGCTCCTCTCTCCTTCTTCCTTTCCCGCCTCCCCCTCCCAACTGTGCAGTGTAATCTGAGCTACCAGCAGCCAGAGCTGCAGCATGAAGTTATGAGACCAAGCTAAAATGGCAGCTGCTATCTTAAACAAAACAGAGGGAGCGTCTAGGGCTGTTTACTCAGGTAAGGTAAAGCTTTATACAGATTAAATATAGCGCTTGCACTATTTATCTATTGGCAATAAAATGCCAAAATGACTTTCCTTCTCCTTTAAACCATATTTATGAATACTGATATTAATATATTCTGTCAGTAGGTAGAGAATGCAGTGCTTACTATTGACAGAAGCATTTCTGCAAAGGTTCATAAGACTGTGTTTTCTCCCCTAATGTTTTCTGTCAGCAGAAAAACGGATGTGTCTGCCCCTGCAGCCCTTTTTGCCTTAATGCTTCCAAATGCAGGTGAGTGTTTTTTTGCCCAAAAGACGCTCACTGGAAAATGCCACCAGGGAATCTGCAACAAGTGACCTTAGCCTTAGGCCCTGAGCAGACCTCTCAACATTCTTATCACTGACTACATTAATGGAGAAGAAAATATCTCAGAAAACTTTTTAGGGCTATGTAACACTACGGAGTAGTTATCAGCATTCTGATATTAGTGGTATAGGAGTTGTTGGAAAACCACAAAAAACTAATTTTCACTAAAACCACTAATGTTCATTTATTAAAAAATCCAAATATAAAAGAACAAACAAATTTGGAACAAAAACCAAAAAAACATGAAAACCTTGAATTTTTTATTTTCGTGTACTTACCAATGAAAAAAACCTAAAAAACCTCTGGAACCAAAAATTAAATAAAGACTGTTTCTATTTGCCTAGGACACCTTCCATTGACTTCTACATGACCTCGACAGCTTTAAGGCGAACAGTTTTGTCATTTTTCATGGTTTTTTGCTTTAAAAATCACAAATTCTTCGACTTTCTAACGGCATTATGCTCTTACAGACATATCATCTGCCTATCAGTGCACATGCAGGGTGGATTGTAATGCAAAAATGCATACATTTGTGAAATGGTGAAAAATGTTTTTTTTTAAGAAAAAAAATGGTGTTTTAGAGCAAATTGTGGGAAAAAAAAATTATTCCCATTAGTATATCTGCCCCTAAGAGATCAGTTCATAATAAGGGACAACACTGAGATGAGTTTTCAGCAAGAATAATATTACAGGATCTTATATAAGGCAACAGAACTCTCCAAAGATTTGCAGGCTACTCTGTGTCTCTGTGCTGTTTAGGTACATAATACAGATCATATAAAAGTCCAACCATTAAATGAACCAGCAATAACAATCAATTTCAAACAACCTGGATCCTCTGTTGGCCTGTAAATCTGCATTGCCAGGAATGGTGAATTTGCTTGTAATATTGTATTGCCTTAGCAATTCATTGTATTCCTTAGCAATTCATCCATAATTATGGTAACCTCCATCCTGATACTCCTAAATTCTGTAGACACATATCAGTTGATGCATCACTTCATTAACCATGGGAAAAGCTGAAACTGGCATTTTTCCAACTTGGGAAACAAGGGTCAGATTTAGCAAAATTTGAACTAGAAATTCCTGTTGGATTCCAATCAGTTTTTGAATTTTATCAAAACTGTCAATAGCACTTTTCTGACAGCCAGGAAAGTGTTTAATAAACTAGCAAATGTATCAAAGCACTTTCAAATGTGCTAACCTGCCAGATTTCACTGGAGTCAACCTACATTGTTTACTATGGGGCCTTTGATTCATTAAAGAAATAGCATAGAATAGAAGTTTGTAAATCTGAAGCTATCTATGTAATACTACTGATTATAAACCAGCCATTATATAGTTAAGACTGGTTTTTAAAGTGTCCAAGAAATAGCTGTCCCCAGTACAAGCGCTGTATTCATGTTTTCATTTTGTAAGTAGTTCTGATATAGGTAGTTTCCCAGTCATTGCCAGATGGATTACTGTGAATTGATCAGTTCATTATGAAACAGATTTGCTTGTAATTTCACAGTTTTAGTAAATTTGTGTAAACTCTCTTACATGTAACCTCAATACAGAGCAGGTGAATTGTGCTGAATCAAAATGCCATTATAGTCAGCAGGACACAGAACAGCTGTTATGCTCTTTGTTTCATGCATTTTTCTTTAAAAAATGAACAACAGGCTAAAAGGTCATGTACAAAGACCAGTTGTAACTGGTAGGGTCCGTAATTGGACTAGGATTCCACATTATAGCTCACCACAGAAAAACTCACCCACATTCTATTTATTCCTACAGGATATTAGAAGCATATTTATCAATGGGCACAAGAAGTTCACCATTTGATAAATATGCTTCTAAAAATCCTATAGGAATGAATAGAAAGTGGGTGAGTTTTTCAGTGGTGAGCTCTAAAGTAAATCTGCCCATTTGTGTCACAAACTTTTGTATTGTCCACTTGTACTTAATATGTTAATTAATAATAGGCCACTTGAATCCACCCAGACTGCTTCATCCTGGTAGGGGATCTCAACTACCTGCTTGTGTGGGCAGATTCAGTGTTGATGTAAGGATAAGTACTGAAGCAGTCAATACTAGTTGTTACCAAAAAGAACCAGCATAGTATGGTTTTACATTACCAGGGGTATATATTAATGATCAATAATACTAGTAAGTATGCCGGAATATGCTGTGCAGGTCTCAAGTACTCAAAGGGATATTAGAGAGATAAAGTTGAGAGAAGAGCAACGAAGCTGATAAATGGTATGGGAAATCTCAGTTATGAAGAAAGACTGGGCAAGTTGGGGTTGTTAAAACTTAAGGGGGGTTATGATAACAACTGTATATATAAATATATAGTGGGTTTATACAACATACTGCCTGGTCTCTCTTTCCCCTGGGGGAGAAAGGACATCCTTTGAGATAAGAAGAATCAGACAGAAGGTAATGTAGCCATTCTAATTAGCAGTAGCAGTGTCTGAGTTAAAAAGAAAATCAAGAATGTGAATGATAAAGTTACAGTATGTACAGCAGCACAGGAAGTAAAGGAAAGCATCTGAGAGTGATTTACTTTTGTTTATTTCAATCTTATTTACTGTATTTATCTGTCTACATCTATGTACTGTATCCATACGGTTTATGGCATTCATTGATGTGTATTCGGTTTTCAAAACTATTGCAGCGCATTCTTATTTCTAGTTTACGGATATATTGAAAATTTTGGGCATAAATCTTGGTTTTCTAAAGAATAGTTAATAGTATGTGATAATTGCTTGACAGACTGGCTGGTCTTTGTTATGTGCATCTAGGAAGGTTTCAATAACTTGTGCTGTACTAAAATGGTTTCCTTATCATGATTAAAGGGCATAAATTGTTTTGAGAAAACATTTTTTTGACAAATGAGATGTTTCCCCTCCTCCTGGTTCTCCCCAGTTAGTTTGCCCCACATGAGTCTGGTGTTTTGGATGAGAGAACTCTCTGATTTACAATCACTCCTCCTTGATTCCAATCGAGATGCCTTTAAAGAGGTTAAGGTCAGTTTGGAGAGTTTAGACAATTTAAGGGGCAAATTGGATTTCTACCCTGTTCATTTTAGGGACAGTTATATGGAGCTTGTTCAAAGTTGCTTCAGTTAAGTCTGCTGTTTGGATCAAATCTATCTGGAGGTGAACAAAAAAGCCCTGGAGAATTGAAAGCCATGAATTGAAAGAATTGAAAGCCAATCCCTTGATAGTTATTCAGAGGGCTGATAAGGGTGGATTGTTTTTGTGCTTATTCTGTGAATTATGTAAATGAATCCATGAGGCAGTTAAATGATAATAATGCCTTTCAATTCAATTTAGTAACTTGTGTTTTGGAAACTATGGGGGAAAAGGACTTCCATGATGGGGTTTTTGATAGGTGAGTGAAGGATTTTGTAGTTCCAGCACAATCTAATATTTCCATTTCCATCACAAATTTCATAAACTTCAGCACCTTCCAGAGGGGAGACCAAATGTATAAGTTCATTGAATGAGAACCTATCCAAAATAACGAATATATTTTTGCAAACTTTTGTTACTCGTTTAATGTCATATTTGTACTTTATATGGGACTATATTAAAAACCGAGGGCACAAGACACACACAGAACTACAACCTTACTTAGAATTTCTTCTTATTTTAGAGAAGAGCTCATTATTTTTTATATTACACAAGTTTTAGCAAATAAAAACACATGACATTACTAAGCACCATTGGCATAATTAGAAGCCACTGGACCACACAGTAAATTCATTTTAGTTCCTTCTAAACTGTAAGAAGAAGATATTGTTCATAAACATAAGCTAAAAACTTGTACCTTCAGGGCCTTCAGAGAAGCTGCTCGGTCTACTCCCTTTATAGTTATACCCCAGGGTGTGGGAAAGCAGGAGGTAGAAACAGTAGGAAAGGGATTTACTCTTTTTATTCTTCACTTTAATTGAGAAATTCAAATACACACACCTCTTGTAGTGAAATTAATTCACACCAATAAAACATCTCAACAAAACTCTTTTAGATAAAATAATTTAGGTATTTTGCAAAGATATACATGACCCTACATGCCGCAGTGTTGTTGGTCAGTTTGGTTATTGCTGACCAATCCGGATGATCATCCCTCCATGAGTGGGGCAAACACACAATCCTTCTGATTAAGATCGTATTTAAATGGATCAGAGCCGATACCTTAAAGGGGACCTGTCACCCTAAGAAATAATTCCAAATCATTTTCTTTAATGTTAGTTGAGCAAAATAAACTTTACTTACACTATATAAACTATTTAATTATGTTTCCCTTCAGTCCTGGAATTTACAGTCACAGCAAGCAGGCAGGTGCTATTTTGTGAACATTGTTATTAAGGCAAGCTTTGTATCACCCCAAAATCTTATGTACTTGATATCTAGGTGATATCTAGGATGTGCTGAATGGAAAGTTAAAGTAATTGTAATTCAAAATCTGAGCTGACAGTCTATTGTCTGCAAGAGGCAGGGCAGGCAATATATGATTGACAGCTCAGATTTTTAAATACATTTATAAAAGGTATTGACGATTTAATTAAAAATGGAATTTTTATTTCATGTTTAATTTTTAAAGGAATTTTATTATACAGCTTTTATGTGTGGGTGAAAGGTCCCCTTTAAAAAGGGCAACAAGAGTCCACTTGGTTGACCCAGAAAGATAGGGGACTGCACACATCATGCATTCTGGTTGTTTGGGCGAAAGCACAATAGTGGTGCAATAGTGTCCATACATGCATAACCTAATTACTCTTGGTCCACCCATTTGGCCTGGAGAATTACCAGTCATATGGGCACAGCTCAGACTTCCTCCTGTGCTTTAGCATGGTGAAAAGTGTACGGTACAGGGTACTTTCCTTAAACATGTAAACCGCACAAAAAAATATAATCAGTGAACAGTCTCTTTTAAATATATACCTGCCGCTCCAGTTGTTAAAAGGTTAATAGTAAGGTGCAGCATCCCCTTAATCACTTGCTATTCCTTCTCCTCCTTTAACCCACTCGGCCCCCTCCCTTAGGAATTTACTTTGACTCTTGGCAACAGAGCATGCTCGGTTCTTCTCAACTCAGGTTACCAAACACACCCTGCAGTCTAGCAGCCAATGAAGAGATGGCATTGCTAGAAACCCTGCTGTAGCTGTGCACTCTGCTGGAGAAACACATTTATGTGTCAGAGGGAAAATGCCCACAGGGTGAAAGTTGCTAAATGTGATGGTGCTGGTGAAAGGAGAAATGATGCCCTTTGGGTGGGGGAGTGTGCCCAACCTTTATACATGGTAGGAAAATGTAAATGTAATGTAAACTCCAGAGCATTCAAAACGGCTACTGTTGAAAAGGCAGATAAAAGTAAATCATTATGCTCAGGCTGCAGTATAATATATATAACCAGAAATGTAATTGACAGTCCTTATTCGGTCATTTTGGTACCAACATAAACATGTACAGTGGAGGAAATAATTATTTGACCCCTCACTGATTTTGTAAGTTTGTCCAATGACAAAGAAATGAAAAGTCTCAGAACAGTATCATTTCAATGGTAGGTTTATTTTAACAGTGGCAGATAGCACATCAAAAGGAAAATCGAAAAAATAACTTTAAATAAAAGATAGCAACTGATTTGCATTTCATTGAGTGAAATAAGTTTTTGAACCCCGACCAACCATTAAGAGTTCTGGCTCCCACATAGTGGTTAGACACTTCTACTCAATTAGTCAACCTCATTAAGGACACCTGTCTTAACTAGTCACCTGTATAAAAGACACCTGTCCACAGAATCAATCAATCAAGCAGACTCCAAACTCTCCAACATGGGAAAGACCAAAGAGCTGTCCAAGGATGTCAGAGACAAAATTGTAGACCTGCACAAGGCTGGAATGGGCTACAAAACCATTAGCAAGAAGATGGGAGAGAAGGTGACAACTGTTGGTGCGATTGTTCGAAAATGGAAGGAGCATAAAATGACCATCAATCGACCTCGCTCTGGGGCTCCACGCAAGATCTCACCTCGTGGGGTGTCAATGATTCTGAGAAAGGTGAAAAAGCATCCTAGAACTACACGGGAGGAGTTAGTTAATGACCTCAAATTAGCAGGGACCACAGTCACCAAGAAAACCATTGGAAACACATTACACCGCAATGGATTAAAATCCTGCAGGGCTCGCAAGGTCCCCCTGCTCAAGAAGGCACATGTGCAGGCCCGTCTGAAGTTTGCCAATGAACACCTGAATGATTCTGTGAGTGACTGGGAGAAGGTGCTGTGGTCTGATGAGACCAAAATAGAGCTCTTTGGCATTAACTCAACTCGCTGTGTTTGGAGGAAGAAAAATGCTGCCTATGACCCCCAAAACACCGTCCCCACCGTCAAGCATGGGGGTGGAAACATTTTGCTTTGGGGGTGTTTTTCTGCTAAGGGCACAGGACAACTTATTCGCATTAACGGGAAAATGGACGGAGCCATGTATCGTGAAATCCTGAACGACAACCTCCTTCCCTCTGCCAGGAAACTGAAAATGGGTCGTGGATGGGTGTTCCAGCACGACAATGACCCAAAACATACAGCAAAGGCAACAAAGGAGTGGCTCAAGAAGAAGCACATTAAGGTCATGGAGTGGCCTAGTCAGTCTCCGGACCTTAATCCAATAGAAAACCTATGGAGGGAGCTCAAGCTCAGAGTTGCACAGAGACAGCCTCGAAACCTTAGGGATTTAGAGATGATCTGCAAAGAGGAGTGGACCAACATTCCTCCTAAAATGTGCGCAAACTTGGTCATCAATTACAAGAAACATTTGACCTCTGTGCTTGCAAACAAGGGTTTTTCCACTAAGTATTAAGTCTTTTTTTGTTAGAGGGTTCAAAAACTTATTTCACTCAATGAAATGCAAATCAGTTGCTATCTTTTATTTAAAGTTATTTTTTCGATTTTCCTTTTGATGTGCTATCTGCCACTGTTAAAATAAACCTACCATTGAAATGATACTGTTCTGAGACTTTTCATTTCTTTGTCATTGGACAAACTTACAAAATCAGTGAGGGGTCAAATAATTATTTCCTCCACTGTAAGAGTGTGCTACATATTCCTGGGGCACTTTATTCTAACTGTTACTTTGCACTAGTTGTTAAGTAAATTATAAAAAAAAGTCTTGCCTTCCCAATGTCTACAAATGCCTTAAAGGTTTATTATGCATGGCAGATTTTTCCTGGAGACTTGCATCTGCTTGTTATATTCTTCCCCTGCAAACTCACAACATGTTTCTCTTGGTTTTCTTGTGCCAGTATAATTTCATAATGAGTTGCAGGTGATTTCCACTTTTCAAGCTTGTTGCAGTCATTCAGGAATCCTTTTCCTGTTTGAAAGCCATATGTGTTTTTTCCATGCTCCATCGCAGAGGCTTAAAATGTTTTGGTCAATAGCTCAGCTTCGGCCTGTCTAAATCATATGGTTCTGCACATTCATCATTTATAAATGATTTAATAAAAGCCTACAGTACAGAGTTTGACTTTACTGTTACTTTATTGAATCTGGATATTTATGTTATACTATTAGAATTATCGTATATAATATTCTATGTAATAAATCTGTACATTTTCCAAGGCATGTGATAATTACTTGGCGACTGCTTATGATTAAATATTAAAAAAAAATGTTTTTCCTTTAATCATGTAAAATAAAGAAGACCCTTGGTTGGAATGTTGTGCAATTAGGATGTAAATCCAAAAAAATATAAACAATGCAATCTCTGTTTCCTCTGTTTCTGGTTTAGCTGAAAGCATTCTAACAATGAAGCTGTTGTCTGGATTATTTATAGATAGGCTGTTATACATGCTAGTGTGCCCATACAGTAACTAATGTGTTGTCATTCCGCATTCTTAAATAACATGGTTATAATTAGACATAACCAACGTTTTGCCATGCAAATTGTAATGAACTGTGTCGATTCATGCCCAGTTAAGTCCCTTGCAACCCCCTCCATGACTCCCTCATGATTCTCAAACAGTTTTAACGCATTCGGGCAGATTTAGCAAAATGTGAGATTAGAGCTCAATACAGAATAATTCATCCTATGGAATTTTTAGAAAAGTATTTATCATTTAGTGAATGTTAGTGTTCACTTTAAAAATTCCATAGGAATGAAATCTCACACTTTGATAAATCTGCCCCTTATAATTGTTTTAAACAAAAATGTGTGATTTGAAATTGTGTGAAATGCACATAAACTAGATTATAGTAGATCAGTGTCAATTTTTTATAGGGACATATTCATGAAAGGATGAACTCTATTTTCCCTTGATTATATTATCCTAAAATCCTATATATTAGCGATGTGTGGGTCGAAAAAAAATTTGACCCACACACAAGCCTAACCCGCTCTCTAGCTACCTGCACCTGGCCCTCTAAGCAGAGTCCATTTATATACCCGCCCCTGACCTGCCCACCTCTGAGCTGGAAGACTGGCATAATTATGATGCGGGTGAAGAGGGCAGCAGAAAGAGCCCAGTCCGCCCATGACCCGCATATTTGTTGTGCATAACCGACATATCTGAGATATCTGAAAAATGCAGTTAGGAGAAAGCAACCTTCAAATCTAGGAGAACCAGAGCAGCTTGCAAAAGAAGAGTGGTCCAAACCGTCAGCAGAGAGATGTAGAAAGAAGATTCATGGCAATAGGAAGCTCTTGATTTCAGTTATTCTTTCCAAAGGGTGTCATACTTGTTGTTTGTGTACTTTAAAATAAATATAAAACGGAAATCAAACTTTCGCTAATGAAGTATTTTATCATGAAACATTCCAGAAAACATTATCTGACCGCCCTTTTGAATTAATTTGCGTTTTTCATTTTGGGATAAGAAGCCAAATCTGTTTGGGCATGTAAATAAATCTGCGTACATATATTTATTTAGTTATTGCTGTTTTATGGCCTGAAGATATCATTTTGTATATACCTTATTCATAATCAAACTATTTTACAGTGGAAATGGCTTTGTTTTGATGGTGTAAATATGTAGTATTTTATATTCAGATATGCTGTATGTTAAAATAATGTTTGTACGGTAAAGTTCCAATCACAGATTAACTGGTCTACAGACAAACTACAGGAACATGCATTTGATTTTTTAATTCCATTAGTGTGTTATAAACAGAACGCACAGCAGTTACTGTAATAATATGTGGGATTTCCAGGTATTTTTAGACTAAATTGACATTCAAGCCAGTTCTTTCCTGCTAACACTACTGACGTAAATAGTTTTCATAACACTTTACTGACTCAAGGGAAAAAAGCAAAATCTCCACAGTCTCCAAACAGTTCTTACAACATATAACTATTTATATTACTAAATATAAAAATATGAACACATACAACACTAAATCTAAGATATATTCCTGACTTTCGTGACTTCCACCCAGGGTCAGTATGAAGAGGAAGAGTTTGGGGATGATCAGAGGTCAGTTCAAATTAGCCCATTGATAGAGAAAAATCTAATTTTAGGCTGATGGCACTGGTCTTCTCAGAGAGAACAGTTTTGAGCTTTTGCGCAGATGCTAGTGCTCAGTGTAGAATTGCTAACACTTAAGCACAAATATGTGCTTCTCACATTAAGATAAAGTGTTTTTTAAGAAGAGCATCTCCCAGATATATTCTTGCAAAGGTTTCCCTCTCCAGCCTTTTAGGAATGCCTTTAGAGCCATTTAATTGTTCTGACACCAACAATGGACATTTCTCTGGAGGGATCAAAGATGAAAAACTTATAGTAAGATCTGTTCTACTTTTAGCTCCCAGTGTGGGGATGTCCCAAAGAATAACATCCATGTTATACATAAAAACTAGCATATTTTATTAATGAACCACTATGAGTATAATCTCAAATTTAAATTTAATTGAATAGGCCCAGGTGCAGGATCATCTTTTGCCAAAATTAATCACTGTCGTAAGAGAGAGTGGCAAAAGTGGCAAATTTAACAGGGATGCCTCTGATTACCAAAAGGTTTTTGTTTATTCCTGGATGAATGGCAATAAGGAGAGAGTGTTATGTAGGCACCAGGAAATCAAACACTACAATTATACTTCTAAAAAGAATGATGCCAACAAGGATTTGACACATGCTCCTGATTTTTGGATCTCAGAGGGGGTGCAGTGGAAAGATAAAAAGTAAGTGATCAATAATATTTAATCTAATCCATTGAATAAAAAGATAATTGTGATTGTTGATACTAATACCTTGGATGTCACTACATTTGGTCTCCATAGCAATAATATGTGTCACCTACTACATATGCTGCTGTGGAGACATATATTAATAACATACAATCTGATATTAATAATCTGTGTCAGGTGGGTCATGGTTCCCCATGTGTGACACATTATCTTACATATGACCAAAGGGAGGCCTTAAAGGAGAAGGAAAGGCTAAGTCACTTGGGGGGTGCCAAAATGTTAGGCACCCCCAAGTGACTTAGATCGCTTACCTTTTACCCTGGGCTGGTGCCCCTGTACGAAGAGAACAGCACCAGCCCGGGGTAGCAGCGATCGCTTCCTCCTTCCTATTCGCATGCGCTGGCCCACGGATTTCGCCGGCAGAAGAAAAAGGAAGAAGGAAGCGCTCACAACAAGTACCCTGGGCTGGTGCTTTTTTCTCCTAACAGGGGCACCCCCAAGTGACTTAGCCTTTCCTTCTCCTTTAAGAACATTTTCTCAAAGAACGGATATTCCAATTAAGCCCTCCACTATTGTAATAATGGATACTTCTTTTTATGATGCTGAGATAGAAAGCTAATTGGAAATGTATAAACCTTTACATGGAGATTCAGTTTTGGTAATTTAGGATACAATCGCAAATCGGTTAGATAAAATGTATTGTGATGTACTGACCTATATGGTTTGGTGGGGAGTGATCCAATTCTGGCAACACTATGGGGCTGATTTACTTGTTTTTAATCCTTTTTCTTCTGGCCTTCAAAGCCGTATAAACTCAACATGGAATAAATTTAAATTAAACTTGATCATTGTTGTATTGTATTTCTAAAATGTCGCAATAATGCTGCTATTGATAGTATGAAAATTTCAAGTTTAAATCTGAAAAGCGCATATTTTTCGAGCCGAAAGTATTGTTAAAACTCGAAAAATTTGTGTATAAACGGACCTTCATTTCCATGAATCCTAAACAGGAATTGCTCTACTAGACATTTTAGGAGCATTGGGGCTCATTCTTGGAAAACAACAATGTTTTTAAGTTTCACTTGAAACTTGGTAAAATAGAAAACAATGGGATTAACTTCCCTTGAAAGTTTGTGAAATAGAAAACAATGATGGGATTAACTTCCCCTTGAAAAAAGTTAATTAAATGTTAATAAATTATGAATTATGGGAGGTATTTCCGAAAAACTTGAATTTTGAGGGGAGCATTTCCAAAACACTCAAATTTTTTGAGAAACAATATCGGAAAAATTGAGTACTGGTAAAAACCCATTTGTAAATCTCAAAAATATCAAGAGAATGGCTATTTATCCGAATACCCAGATTATTCATGGGGCTAAACACTGTATTTAGTAGATTGTGGATGGGGTGCCATGACAAAATGTTGGACCTTGGAGTGGGACTTGAGCCAAAATAAAATTAATCAAATTATCCTTCTCAGTTAAACCTCTGTATAATGAACTCCTTCTTATTTGTAAATCGAAGACAAAGGGGCTGATTCACAAAAGGCCGTTATCACTTAACGCATAGTTTTATGCGTTAAAAAATGATCTTTAATTAAGTAACGATTCATCAAGGTCATTTCGCATGCGTTTCTAGTCATGTCGCATGCGCAAAATTCCATTGCATTGTGATAATTATCTAATAATTCACAGACTTATTTTAAGCGTTAAAAGCATAAAATGTTGCGATAATTACTGTGAAACTTAACACCTCCCAGGAGTAGGCGTTACTAACAACATTGCAGTTCGTGATTGTGTGGTGACAAGATGGAGTTTGCAGTCGCATTTTTTCTTGAATGTGAACAAGAGAATTACGTATGTGATCGTCCTTGGGTTTTCAGGGAAACTGTCATTTTCAGAACGGTAGTTTTCAGAAAGTAACGGTTACCTGGGTAATAGCGTGTGATAATATCACATACTATAAAATAACGCATAAACATATATATAATATTGCTTAAAATATGGAATCGCATGAAAAATAATGACAATTAAAATTTAAAATTTAATTCAGACAAGTGGCCTTTTTGTGAATCAATCGTTAATTCTAAAAATATAAGAAGTTATAATATTTCTAAAGCATGCTAAAAATAACAATCGCTTTTTTGGCCTTTTGTCAATCAGCCCAAAGACTGCAACTGGAAGAGGGGGGGGGTCATCTATATAGAGCTTCTTATGTCTATTTTAGTTAACTCTCATGAGGAAAGGGTGGTAGTAAGGATCAAAGCCAAACTTAAAGGGAAGGAAAGGCTAGTAAAGAGTTAATCTCAAGCTGCAGGCATACCCTCAGTTGTCTCAATAGTGCCCTTAAGTCTCCCCATATTTCACTTGTTCAGATGATCAGAAGCCAAACAGGAAGAAAAAATGCTGAGCTGTGTAAAGAAAGTTCCCATAATGCCTCACTCCTGCACAGACACCGGGACCAAGTGAACATGCTCAGTTAGTTAGACTATGAGGAAGCTTCCTGCTGACTGGCTCAGATCCACATTCCTAAGGGAGGGGGGAGTGAGTTCTTAGCATTGTTGAGGGAGGGGGGAGCAGGAAAGAGCAGGGAACTAAAAGCTGTGTGTCTCTGGCACAGGAATTACAGACACAACTAATCTTTTTTCAGAGAAGTCAGTGCAGCGTTTCTGTGAGTGCTTATGGCTGTATTTACATAGACCTTTCTGATAAAGCTTACTTAGTTTTTACCTTTCTTTCTCCTTTAAATTGTGCCTTTAAAATAAAGTTAATATGGCCTTTTCAGTTTAAATGCACAGGCAGAATTAATGTTTTTACACATGCTGTGATCTGTTTTGTGTATGTTGACCACAGGTGTATGTTATCTCAAAAAAATGACATTGTGTTTCAAATAGCTATTCAAATAATAGTGTATCATCTGCCATTTGGTTCACATGCCGTGTTCACATTATGAGCGTTTTCAGAGAAAGCTTTTAATGGGAGGTTGGTGTAACTAGCATTTCCTCTTTAGACTCAAAACTGAGAAGAATGCAAGTGCACATCTGTATAGAATTAGCATGGTATTTCTTCCTGTTATGTACTCAGACTTAGATGACTGTACTGACAAAGCATGTGCTTTATACTTTAAGCTCTGTGTTACTTTCAAAAGTTACAGCACAGCGACAAAGATCAAAAATATGAAAGCGGAGAATAGTGATGTCTCTTCTTCTATTGTCAACTGCTATTTCAAATAATATATCCATGAACTGGTTTATGGCAATGCGAGCTGTGGCTCCCAACAGATATGGGCCAAACGTTTGTCATTTACTTTGTTGTTAAGACATAGGGGCACATTCATGAAATCACGAGTTCGAATCCCAAATGGGAAAAATTCGGATTGGATACAATAATTTCTGATGATCGCAAATATCACGAAAATGCCGACAAAAAATCGTATTAATCACAAGAATATCATATTGGCGAAACGAAATTTTTGTACCGAATGATTATAAACAGCGGGAAAACCTTTCCGACTTTGATCTTTCTGTGCATGATTTTGGAAGCCTCCCATAGGACTCAATGGCACTCTGCAGCTCCAACCTGGTCCAAGGAAAGTCTCCCACAGGGCTCAATGGCACTCTGCAGCTCCAACCCGGCCCAAGGAAAGTCTCCCATAGGGCTCAATGGCACTCTGCAGCTCCAACCCGGCCCAAGGAAAGTCTCCCATAGGGCTCAATGGCACTCTGCAGCTCCAACCTGGCCCAAGGAAAGTCTCCCATAGGGCTCAATGGCACTCTGCAGCTCCAACCTGGCCCAAGGAAAGTCTCCCATAGGGCTCAATGGCACTCTGCAGCTCCAACCCGGCCCAAGGAAAGTCTCCCATAGGGCTCAATGGCACTCTGCAGCTCCAACCCGGCCCAAGGAAAGTCTCCCATAGGGCTCAATGGCACTCTGCAGCTCCAACCTGGCCCAAGGAAAGTCTCCCATAGGGCTCAATGGCACTCTGCAGCTCCAACCTGGCCCAAGGAAAGTTTCCCATAGGGCTCAATGGCACTCTGCAGCTCCAACCTGGCCCAAGGAAAGTCTCCCATAGGGCTCAATGGCACTCTGCAGCTCCAACCTGGCCCAAGGAAAGTCTCCCATAGGGCTCAATGGCACTCTGCAGCTCCAACCTGGCCCAAGGAAAGTCTCCCATAGGGCTCAATGGCACTCTGCAGCTCCAACCTGGCCCAAGGAAAGTCTCCCATAGGGCTCAATGGCACTCTGCAGCTCCAACCTGGCCCAAGGAAAGTCTCCCATAGGGCTCAATGGCACTCTGCAGCTCCAACCTGGCCCAAGGAAAGTCTCCCATAGGACTCAATGGCACTCTGCAGCTCCAACCCGGCCCAAGGAAAGTCTCCCATAGGGCTCAATGGCACTCTGCAGCTCCAACCTGGCCCAAGGAAAGTCTCCCATAGGGCTCAATGGCACTCTGCAGCTCCAACCTGGCCCAAAGAAAGTCTCCCATAGGGCTCAATGGCACTCTGCAGCTCCAACCTGGCCCAAGGAAAGTCTCCCATAGGGCTCAATGGCACTCTGCAGCTCCAACCTGGCCCAAGGAAAGTCTCCCATAGGGCTCAATGGCACTCTGCAGCTCCAGCCTGGCACAAGGAAAGTCATGATAACGAAACTTAAACACTTGGAGCGTTTGTGTATTAATAAATGCCCCCCTTATTGTACATAGGGCATTTTGAAACTTTTTGTCTGGGCAGCATGCAAGCCACCAAGACAGAGCATCGGAAATTGTCTTGCTCTGCCTACAGCACACTTTTCCTATGAATGCCTATAATGTCTCAAAATACCTCATGTGTCACTGGCCTAATGGTTTTGGCATGTAGTATGCTTTGTCAATTCATCAAATACAGGTATGTCTAACATATTGATGTAGGTGTAGTTTAAAAAGAGTTGTATGGCCCTTGAATATAAGAATTGGGAATACCCAACTTTTTAAAAGAGGAACACAAAAAAAGCATTTCAAGAGATGTACCAAATCCTGAGTTGATTATTGTGGTAGAACAAGTTATTTTTTTCAGTAGATTTACTCACAGCTGCATTCAAATATTTTCTTCAGTATTATGTTCAAAGAAATTATTTCCAAAGTGGAGGATCATAATTTAGTTACAAAATATAGGACAGGGCATTTCAATTAATTAAGGCTAGTATTGTACTTTCTGGTTGAAATAAAAAAACTTACTTATACAGACCCAGCTATACACATATATAAACTGTCTAAAATGCCCTCTAATATACTTGTAAAGAGTAATCATGTCCCCTCATAAGTGCTTTTTCTCAACAGAAAACAACCCCAACCATGACAGTATACCCTCTAGTTTAAATCTTCCATCCCCTTTACCAGTTTAGTTGCACGTCTCTGCACTCTCTCCAGTTTATTAATATCCTTCTTAATAACTGAAGCCCAAAACTGCACTGCATACTCAGGATGGAACCTTACCAGGGATACTTTTTATGCAAGACCATACTTTACTTGCTGTAGTAGCCACATAATGACTGCTTAGAGTTACTCAGTTTGTTATCCACAAAAATCCCCAGATCCTTCTCAACAAAAGGGGGCCGATTCCCTATAGGCCGAAAAACGAGTGATATTTATAGCATGCGTTAAAAATATTATCACTTCTTATATTTTGAGAATTAACAAATCGATTCACTAAAAGGCCACTTGTCTGAATTAAGAAGCGATTTTATTGTCATTATTTATGTTTCGATTACATATTTTTATGCGATATTTTAAACCATGCATTAGCGCACGCTATTACACACCTAACTGTTACTTTATGAAAACTTCCGTTCTGAAAATTACCATTTCCCTGAAAACTGGAGGGTGCATGACTCTAGGACGATCACATACTTGAAAAAATCAGACTGCAAACTCCATCTTGTTACCACAATCACCAGCTGCAATGTTGTTTAGTAACGCCTACCCTGGGAGGTGTTAAGTTTCACAGTAATTATCGCCACATGTTATGCTTTTAACACTTAAAATATGTCTGTGAATTATGCGTTAGTATTATTTCTATTCAATGATTACCGCAATGCGATGGATAATCAAGATTTTTGCGCATGCCATATGAGTAGTAACGCACACGAAATTACTTTGATGAATCGGTACTTAATTAATGAACACTTTTTAACACATAAAACTATGCGTTAAACGTTAATGACCTTTAGTGAATCGGCCCCAATACTGCTTAGTGTACAACTTGAAATGTACTTTTTTTCTACCAAAGTGCATACCTTTGAACGTATCATTGAACCTAATTTGCCAGTTTGCAGCCCAGTTCTCCAATTAAGTCAAATTGCTCTGCAAAGTGGCAGCACCCTGCATGGAACTAGTTTTGCACAATTTTAGTATCATTTGCAAAACAGAGACAGTACTTACAATATCAGTAGAATATTAGCATTGCAGCACTTTGCACCTTTTTTTTTTTTATTTTTTTGTACTTTGCACCTTGCTCCAGTCTGTAAATAAGCACTGTAACATTAATATAGTACTAAACTACAGAAAAGAAGGACAGTTTGCAAAAAGAATGCAACAACAATATTTACACTAAAATGTCAGGATAAAAAAAATTAAAAAGGTGTTTTTTCCATGCTGCACAGAATGCTATTCCTTGATACTGCAAATTTCCCAGATTTGATATATTTCATTGGCAAATCAAAGTCTAATAATTCTAACAACTATAAATATATTTATTAGTGAATAACACAAGATGTGGTTGTGAAATCTGCCAGCTGCTTCTTAAAGAATCAGAAACATATTTTTGAGTCAAAAGAACAAGCTGCAAATAGTCAACTCATCACATTTTTGGCATTTGTATTGTGCAGAAATAAAATAAACACTTTAGCTTATTTATAAGATTATTTTAGTTCCAGCAATTAGAATGTACACTGGCATTTCAATATTGTGTGTTCTTCAAATAAACATTTTTTAATGAACTATCTGAAATTGCCAGGAAAATCCGTGACCTGGTTTAGCTGGAAAGCAAATCTGGTGATGTATTGCACCGTTGTTGTATGTATATTGTTTGCATCAACACTGAATGTTTACAGTAAAACAAAAAAATAAATAATAAAGACAACAACTGGTTGAGAACTAGAAGACTAAAATAGCACTCTCTGACTGACCCAGCCCAGCAGTCACTGCCCTCTGGTGGATGAGCACTTTTCCTGATTATCTCTAGACATTTTTGGCAAAGGAAACAACTGTGTCTTCCCATGATTTAACATGTATCGGGTTCAACTGCAAAGTGATGTGTAATGGCACCTTGAACTAAGTAACAGTGTATTTTTTTTTTCTAGGGATGCGCTGTAGCCCCGAATCCATCCCAAGGGATTCAGCCGAATACCGAACTGAATCTGAATCCTAATTAGCATATGCGGTATTTGTCAAAGATTTGGCCTTTTTCGCCAGAATTCAGATTCAGCCGAATCCGCGGTTCTGGCCAAACTGAATCCGAATCTAAAAAATCACATGACTTTTTGTCAAACAAACATGGAAGTTTAAAATTTTTATTATAACCCTTCCAAAACCTAATTAGCATATGCTAAATAGGATTCGGATTTGGTTCGGTATTCGGCCAAATTCTTTTTGAAGTATTCCGGGGCTCGGCAGAATTCAAAATAGGGAATTTGGTGCATCCTTAACTGAAATGCTTTGTGTACAAAAAATGTAGATATTAGTTGTGGGATCCTGCCAGCTTATATATGTACAGTTGTGGGATCCAGTTGTGGGATCCTGCCAGTTTATATATGTACAGTTGTGGGATTCAGTTGTGGGATCCTGCCTGCTTATATATGTACAGTTGTGGGATCCTGCCAGCTTATATATGTACAGTTGTGGGATCCAGTTGTGGGATCCTGCCAGTTTATATATGTACAGTTGTGGGATCCTGCCAGCTTATATATGTACAGTTGTGGGATCCTGCCAGTTTATATATGTACAGTTGTGGGATTCAGTTGTGGGATCCTGCCAGTTTATATATGTACAGTTGTGGGATTCAGTTGTGGGATCCTGCCAGCTTATATATGTACAGTTGTGGGATTCAGCTGTGGGATCCTGCCAGCTTATATATGTACAGTTGTGGGATCCTGCCAGTTTATATATGTACAGTTGTGGGATCCTGCCAGCTTATATATGTACAGTTGTGGGATTCAGTTGTGGGATCCTGCCAGTTTATATATGTACAGTTGTGGGATTCAGTTGTGGGATCCTGCCAGTTTATATATGTACAGTTGTGGGATTCAGTTGTGGGATCCTGCCAGTTTATATATGTACAGTTGTGGGATTCAGTTGTGGGATCCTGCCAGTTTATATATCCAAATGTATAAAGACCTGTTCTGTACAGTTGTACTGTGTCCTGTACTATATATACGTACCCCCCACCACCTGCCCAGCATCCTCCCCTGAACACGCGTAAGTGAAGCATAATATGTGACCAATTATCAATTTTCTGCAGATTTTACATTTATACCTTAATGAACTACATGTTATAAATTAGAATAATAAAGGGAAAACAAGCAAAAACACAATGAAAACAACTAAACAGAGTAATTATAATTATATATACAATTAATTATGTTTATGAGCCATATTGCTTCAGGCATACACCATATTTCTTCTCCTTCCTGTTTTATTGCCACATTGTGATGATCCAACACAGCTATCCTCTTCCTCCACATATTAATCCGATCTGTGTCTGTTCTGTTGGCAAGGAATAGCATTGTTTAGAAGAAGACTTACTGGATTATTGTAATTGTTTTTCTTCTCTTATAAGAGGAAGAATGTTGGTTCTTTGGTTTTAATCTCCCGTTTGGAATTCTAAAAGCTGAATATTTGCTGACTCATTATCTAAATGTTTACTGATAAAATGTTTTTCTCATGTCAGAGCCCCTAATTGGTACTCTTGGACTTTTTGTCCTACAGTTTTTCATTAACCAGGGTATTCAAAAAATATGAAGATTACAATATATACAAGATTACAGTATTACAATGTATACAATAATGACTGGCCAAACAATTGTTTTTTTCTGTCTTTCTTTAATAGTTGTGTTTAACGCTGTGATTGCTGATATGCCCAAGATAGGGTAACTCCTGGAAAAGTTCCACAGCAGCTGGGAGTAAGCACACTAGTTGTGCAGTTGGGTAGTCCTCATACAGTCTACCCTCCCCTCTCCCCTAAGCCTGCGTTGATTCAGTTGATATGGTCAATCATTGGCACAATTTTTTCACTTACACAGTTTTTTCAAGTAATTTGGTGACATATTTTGATCATTGCAGTTGGCCTGGCAGATGTCCAGGCACTAGAGTCATACGTAGTTTAATACAGTCAGGCAACTATAGTGCATTTGTGCGGTTATGCACTGTTACCAATATACTTTTATTCTACAGAGATTAAAGGAACAGTAACACCAAAAATGTATTGTAATTAAAATATATTGTACTGTTGCCCTGCACTGGTGCAATTGATGTGTTTGCCTCAGAAACCCTACTATAGTTTATATAAGCAAAGCTGCTGTGTAGCCATGGGGGCAGCTAATCAAAGGAGAAAAGACACAGGTTACTCAGCACATAACAGATAAAACACCAATTTACTCTACAGAGCTTATCTGTTATTTGCTATGTAACCTGTGCCTTTTCTCCTTTTTTCCAGCTTGAATGGCTTCCCCCATGGCTACACAGCAGCTTATTTATATAAACTATTACAGTGTTTTTGTAGCAAACGTAACAGTTTTACCAGTGCAACAGTACATTATATTTTAATTACTTTAAAACACTCATTTTTCAATATCACAAGAAGAAATGTGCCTAGGTGGTGTTTTTATGAATGCAGTTTTTATGTGAATAAGTAAAAGTTACATTTTAATCTTTATTCCTTTTCTGATCTGAGCAGCATTCTGGTAGGGAGGTGCAATATTAACTAAATTGTTTGGGGATCATTTTCCCTTGTGTAAACAATGTAGAGTTGTTATATAATTCAGGTGCACACCACCCATACTCCGCTTGTGACAAGTATAGTGTGGATTTTCCTCCTTTTTTTATCTTGAGGAACTAATCCATACCAAGCAGGCTTAAAGGAGAAGGAAAGGCTAAGTCACTTGGGGGTGCCAAAATGTTAAGCACCCCCAAGTGACTTTAATCGCTTACCTCGTACCCCGGGCTGGAGTCCGGGGAGAAAACAGCACCAGCCCGGGGTACCTGGAGTGATGCGCTTCCTCCTTCCGCCTGCGTTTTGTTAAGACTTACACAATAAGCGCATGCACAGTAGAGTGAAAAGCCGACTTTTCTGTTAAAGTTCAGCTATTCACTCTACTGCGCATGCGCGCACAAGCGATACAGGAAGGAGGAAGCACTACAGGTACCCCAGGCTGGTGCTGTTCTGTCCGAACAGGGGCACAAGGTAGGCGATTCAAGTCACTTGGGGAGGCCCAACTTTTCAATTGGTCTTCATTATTTATTTTATATAGTTTTGTAATTATGTGCCTTCTTCTTCTGACTCTTTCCAACTTCCAAATAGGAGTCACTGACTCCAGGTGCCAAAACTTTAATTATCTGTGATGCTACAATTTTATTGTAATTGTTACATTTTATGACTCATTTTTCTATTTTAGTTATTTCCTATTCATATACCAGTCTCTCATTCAAACCATTCCCTGGTTGCTAAGGTAATTTGAACCCTATCGACCAGGTAACTGCTAAATTCTGGAGTATTGCTGAATAAATAATTAAAAAACCACAGATAATAAAAAATGAAGACCAATTGCAAATTCTCTAAGGAAATTACTTTCTACTTCACACTAAAAGTTAACTCAAAGGTGAACAACCCCGTTAATAAATATTGTCTTTTTTGAGATAAAAAAAAATCATTTTAGGTAGCGATCTTTCATACAGAGTTGAGTTCTTTGGCCTTTAGTTATCCAAGCACATATATACATTCTAAATATATTCTAGAATATAAAAACAATTATACTCATCTATTACTGTTTTTTAAATGTCCTTTTAAGTAAGAGTTTTTAATACATTGTAATGACTTTTCTCATGCTAATTTTGCATCATATTACTCCGAGGCTCATCCTTCCTCTACAATATTTTTTGAGACAACATCCCTGATAAAAGATTAGAGTCTAAGACATGGCTTGTGAAGGAATTTTAAACTAAGATAGATTATTTGCATTCTTCCTAAGAAATAAACTTCAGCTAATAATAGTGGAATGGAAACTTTGGGTTGTTACCTATACAAACTGTTATAAATATATTTGTTGTTTGTGGTTAATTACTAACAGAATCATTTGGGCTTATCGTTTTACTCAGCAATTTTTGAGTTTAACAAGTACTTCTTAGAACAGATGTCACCCATGTAATATATAATTAAATATTAATTTTTATTAATGATTTTATTTTTTATAACTACAGCCTCTCTTTTTTCTCTTTCCTGTTTTATACCTTCCTATTTAATTCACCGGTACCATTTAAACCAGGTGATTTGGACAATTCTGTCATAAAATAAAATTGATGAAGAGAAATAGTAAATAAACACATACCGGAACACATTTATTAAGGTACAAGTTTAGAAAATTATATATATTGTGGTGTAACTATAGAGGAAGCAGACCCCACAGTCATAGGGGAGCTTTCTCTATAGCCACTTTCGTTGTGTAAAAATTTTTGGTAGTATGCAGCAGGCAGGAAGATTTTTTGGCAGGGACAGTGGGCCGGCGGGGCACCAGGAACAAAACAGGCACAGGAGCTCACTCCCTTATTTCTGAAGGTTGCAGCTCACTGACCACAGGGAGGCCTGGCTGGCTAATCAAGTAAGCGTAGCATGGCCGGGCCCCCTAAAACCCTAAAGCCCACTGCCAGCCCAGTCCTCAGTAGCTATAAAGAAAGCAGGTTCCATGGCCCAGGACCACCCTCTGACTGTGGGGTCTGCTTCCTCTATAGTTACGCCACTGCTACAATATATGCAGTTTTCTGAACTTTACCTCAATAAATTTGCCCCTGTATGTGTGTATTTACTATTTCTTCTTATAGATTTTGATTTGACTTCATCAATTTCATTTTATGACAGAACTTTTCTGAGCATGCCAAACCACAATAAAACAACTGCCAAGCATGTCTGGAAAAGAATGACTAATTCCTTACTGAAAATGGCAGCTGCTTTTATGCACAAATTAGCATTGCTATTTCTTAATTAAATGCAACAATTTAATAAATTCCGTTAACTGTACTGAACTGACTAGTACTATGTACTGTCAATGTTTAAACATAAATACTTTACTATCAGACATATTTTATAAATAGAACAAAAACAAAGTCAAAGGCTACTTACCCTACATTTTTAAGGGTTACCATTTTGGAATATGCACTTAAATACTAACAAATAACAAATATATATACAGGTATGGGATCCGTTATCCGGAAACCCATTATCCAGAAAGCTCCGAATTATAGAAAGCCTGTCTCCCATAGACTCCTTATTCATCAAATAATTCAGGGTTTTAAAATTGATTTCCTTTTTCTCTTTAAAAATACATAATAAACAGTGCTTTGTATTTGATCTCAACTAAGATATCATTTATCCTTATTGAAGACAAAACAATCCTATTGGGTTTAATTAATGTTTTATTGATTTTTAGCAGACTTAAGGTATGAAGATCCAAATTACGGATAGATCCCTTATCCAGAAAACCCCAGGTCCCGAGCATTCTGGATAACGGGTCCTATACCTGTATGTATATTTATATATAATAGTTGAAGGCTTAGGCACATGCTTAATTTAGTTAAAGCCTGAGTGAAAATCAGAATAATACAAAGTCACATTTCAAAGCTCAAACTGAAAAAATAACTTTAATTTTGCTAATACAACTTTCACTAAATTTTTATATGTGAGTTTTGTGCGCTTCAGAAATTTAAACTTTTTGAAAAACATGAGGTATTTTATACCCTTCTGCTATCCAGGTAGTGCACTGCTATATCCATCTGTGTCTCTCATACTTTGGGGACTCAAAGTATAAAAGAGATAAATGATCTCGAGGCTGAACTTCTACTCTTATTTACACTTTCACAAGGAATATTGGGTACTAGTAGTTCTTAAATGGGAGCATCTGACTTACTGAAGGAGAGAAACAGGCAAAGAAGGTATTTTGCTTAGTATGCTGGATAGTTTTAGAGTATTCCACAAGCTTTTGCATTGCTTATTCACTCTCATCAAATACACAATAGAAGTATATTTCTCTCATAAATTAATCTCACTACTACTCTCTAAGAGAATGTATTCTATAATAAGTCCCTGCACGGTGAAAGTCTAACTATATCTTACACTCCTGTGTGCTATGGCAGTATTTGTCCTATAACCAACTACAATCCTTTACCAAACTCCCACTAAGGTGTTCTCCTTACCTTAGGGTCCTAGTTCATCCTTTACTAAGCACTCCTGCCTCAGGCCCTTTACCATCATCATCCCCTTCCATAAAATGTAGTCTACATTGGAACAACATGCCTGCTCTTTCCTCTTAAGCTCAAATATTGACCATATCACCCCTAGACCAATAGGAACCCGTTCCTCTCCCATGACGAAAGGTTACACAGTTGGGTAAGTTAACCCCTTCACATGTCTTATGCTGGCTTTATCAATTCTGCTTTCAATTCATTAATATGAATCACTTAATAAGATTGATTTGTTTTTCAAAGTATTTTGGAAAATTGTATAATTTTTCTATCTATTAAAGGGTATAAGAAAAAGAATTCAATGTGTTCCAAAAAAACATGCATAAGTAGAGACACAGGACTTTCATCCTGATGATTTTAGTCGATTTCTAGGATTTCTAAAACATATTGCTGCCATTAAAATGACATATAGAGGACAGGTTTGTTTGCCTGCAAACATTGCTTAAGATAAAAATGTATGTTTCCATTTGTAATCTGTTATCCATGAAGAATAAACACCAGTATTTTTGTTTCATCAAATATGCAACAATTTACGTTATATACAATTCTATTGTATTTCAGTGGTTTGAGACAACTCTACTACTTGAAAGTTCAATGAGGGAATCTTTCTTATCTTGTTGTGTCTGTACCTTCTATGCATGCTCAGAGTTGGTATGTCCAAGGAAACACAGGCTGCAGGCTGCAGGCTTCTTTGGAACAAAGGTTGCACAAGTAGAGAGTTTGGAAGGGTTTGGATGATGCTTTTTGGAAAACATAAGGCTTCTGAAATGAAACCGTACTGTGCTGATTACTTTGACGTTGCCTAGGCATTAAGGATTTCTTTCATTTGAGGGAAAAATAAAAGACAGAAGAGGGGCTGCTTTCTTCTGGATCAACTTGATAGCTTGATACGGATTATGTGAGTGAACATATGAATTCAGTTGACCTGAGTCTTTTTCTGTATTGAACATTTTAATAAAAATGTCAGACCTTATTTATAACACAAGCCTTATGGGACTGATTTATTATTAATCAGTGTCTTTTTACTAAGGATTTGTTTGCCTGATATGTATTTGTGGGAAATTCAGATTGACAAAAATGTTCACAAATCTGCGGTAGAATTTTGCCGTGCATATTGTTTTGATGGCAAGAAATGACGTATTTTGCGCAGGAAAAAAACCATAAGAAAAAAAAGCAGATTGATTCAAAGTGTTTGACATGAGGAAAAAACACCCTTTGGCTCCAAAGCATTTGGAGTGAGAAAGTGAAATGGGACTGTTTCGCTCATCATTACTTTGCCCACTGCTGGTGAAAAAGATACTGATCTTTTTCCTATTCCTATAAACAATTTAATAACAATTTACAAATCCTTTTTCCCTGCATGCAATTTGCTTCAAGCATTATGGATTCAGAACTGTGCTGAGTTCTAGCACCCATATAAACTTAATGTTTTCAAATGCTCAAACCAGTCCAACACATTCTAACAAGGTTACACATCTACCAGCGTTACTGAGTCAAGAAGGTATTTGTTAAAGGGGTGATTCACCTTTAAATTAACTTTTAGTATGCTGAAGAGAGTGATCTTCTGAAACAACTTGCAATTGATCTTCATTTTTTTTACTTTTTTAATTGTTTCACCTTTTGTTGAGCAGCTCTCCAGTATGGAATGTCAGCAGGTATCTGGTTGCCAAATTACCCTATCAACCAGTTAGTGTTTTGAATGAAAGATAATTAATAAAACTAACAATAACAAAACAACTGTAGCTTTACAGAGCAAACTGCTACTGGGCTACTGGGGTCAAGGACCCAATATGAAAGCTAAAAAGAGTCAAAAATAGAAAACAAATAATTCACAAACTATAAAACACAACAAATAAAGACTGATTGCAAATTTGCTTAGAATTGGTCATTCTATAATATACTTAAAGACAACTTTAAGGTGAAATACCCCTTTAAATCCATCTGGATTCCCCAAGTGATATTTAATAAATCTGTCCCCATCTGTACTTTATAGGCATATGTGACCTCTTTAAACCTGTACCATCTCTGGAAAGGAAGGTAATTTCTGTTAGGTCACTATTATATATTCACTATAATATAAGTTCTTATTTTTTTATTTATTTTTGCCGAACTAAAAGTTTAAACTGCCCCTACGCTGACTGAAATAAGAAGTAGCAAAAGGAAATGACTTCATTTCACAACAGAAGTAAAGCTTTTCATATGTTCCATGCACATTATATATACAGTTGCTTATGAGCACACATATATAACTCAGAACTCCTCAAGAGGACAAGCTTATTTCTTTATTTATTCTGAAAAACAACATCCATCATACACTTGAAAATAAGGCAACACAGTGTAAGCAAAATCTTTTATCCAGTAGGCTGTCAAGTTCCTATGTCAAGTACTGAGTAGGGTAATGCACATCCTTCATAAATAAACCTTTCTTAAATCCATGTGTGTGTGTATTTAAGTTATTTATCCAGGAGTTTGTACTGCAAAATAAACATACATATACAAGTTGTATAACAATTCAAATAGCTGAAGCCTAGTACTGTTAAAAATACATTTACGTAAGTGTATCACGGTACATTGACAATAACCTCTCAGACAGGACCGACCATTTGTGGTTGGGCAAAAGAATAAAACCTAACTCTTTTTCTAAAACCAGAGGAAACTGATGAAAGAGAAAGCGAGACTAAGGGGCACATTTACTAATCCACGAACGCTCCGAATGCGTCCGAACACGTTTTTTTCGTAATGAGCATATTTTCCGTTACTTTTTCGTACCTTGCGCGACTTTTTTGTACCTTGCGCGACTTTTTCGACACTTGCACGACTTTTTCGACGCTGGCGCGAGTTTTCTGTATTTTTAGCGCGAAAAAAACAGATTTTGCCTCTATTTACACTCGTTCGCTACGAAAATTTTGTGACTTTCAGAACGCCAATACGATATTATCGTGACTAATACGATTTTTTTCAGAAGCATTTTGGTGATATTTGCGATCTTCAGAAATTTTCGTTTCCAATCTGAATTTTTCCCATTCGGGATTCGAACTCGTGTTTTCATAAATCTGCCCCTAAGTCACTACCCCTTAGCTGAGTAGGAGGGGAGAATCAAGGGAATGGGTCATTCACTAAACAGTTTAGAAAACTCACTGACACACACAACCTCAGTACTTAATGGGATTAGCACCCACCCAGAATACTCATAGAAAACACAGAACTGGCACGGTGGAATAGTTATTCTGTGTACTGGTTATGAGTTTCCTGTGACTACTAACTAACCACTCTTAGCTAAAAAAAACAATAGTTTCATGTTTTAATTTTATTACTACCTCTACTGCACCAGCAAGGGGTTGGGCTGGGTCAATGCACACAAGGTAGATTAGCCTTTTAACAAGGTTGGTTACATACCATCATACTCCATTATTATTTCAACTCTTGTAAGTAAAATCCATGCTTGACCCATAATTCTGATTTACACTCCTCTCCCTTAGCTTACTGTAACATGCTAAGATCATAGCATATGCTGTGCAGCCCATGTTCATTATTGAGGTAAATGCTTATTTTGTATAAAGGCACAGTCCTTTTCTTCGATGGCATCACAGTAGAACAGTAGTCTTTACACCTGCTTGCAGGAGTCACAAAGTCTAGCCAGTGACTGCAGACTGTGCCAGAATATTTCTCTGTCCTTTGAGAAAGCTGACGCTTAATCTGAGAAATGTTAGTTTTCATGCAGAAATACCAGTAACTGTTGGTTGCTTTTATCACCAGCCTCTAAATTTCTCCTTGTTATCAAAGCATTTGATAGCTGTCTGCTCTGGCACATTTTACAACCGAATTGCTTAAAGGACTATTAACACCAGATTCTAAATATCATTGATTTGAACTGAAGTGCCAGTAGGCTCATTTACAAGTCCAGGGGGCACAATAGCACTAAGGGGTGCAAGAACATGCCCCTTAGTGCTCATTTAACTGAGCACCCCCCGGCTTGTTGCTCTCTGCACGCAAGCAGTATCAGGAGATGCAGCCCAGCCTCGTCTTTATTGCCTGCTTTTGCGCAGCCATTTAGTACAGGGCCCTGATACAAGCTGCGCCTAGTCCCTCTTCCTAACTTGTGTGCAAATGACATGCACGTTAGGTACAGAAAGATGGTGGCATACTTATGTGCCCCCCCCTGCATGCCCCTTCTGAATTTAGCACGGCCTAATGCAGGCTGCATTAGATTCAAACAGCAGTCCGCAGAGGGCTGTAGCTATCTAAACAATGGCCACCCCGGTGGGCAAAGTGCAAAAAAATGGTGAATTGCAGTTATGCACTTTGAACACTGCATGGGGCACTGTCAATATATTATTTATCTATTTTCTTTGAAGCTGAAGTTCTGTTCAGATCTATTTTATTTCATTCAGTGTTCTCTCTCTCAGACAGGTACAACAGAGGCCTTTACCGCACACCCTAGCTCTCCAAAATTGAACACCCGGTGCACACTGCTGGAGGGATCGGCACCCTCCCAAAACCCATGGAAACACGAAAAGCAAAATGGCACTCAGGGCTAGAGGAAAATAATTAAAAAATCTTTATTTGCGAAAAATGCAACGTTTCGAGGCAAATTAGCCCCTTTATCAAGCATACAGATCAGTGCAGGCAAAGTGAATTTATACATGTTGAGTAACCACATCCCCAAGTTAATTGGTAAATCACACGAGTCATTACATCAGCAGCAGTGGTATTAATTTACATAAAAAGCAATTAGTGCAATATATACTTTGTATATCTAACAATAAATGGATTTATCTATCCAATAAAGTGTATGTTATATAATATATCAAACATCATGTGTAATCAAACAGTAAAATCATGTGTAATAGTGTTAACCTTCTTATTTTCTTTTTCTGTCTGTTCTAAGTTCAGTAACATAACTGAGTAGAAACAATGTATCACATAAGAGGGTCCATAAGATGCTAAAAAATAAAGTAACAGTAGTCAAGATTAAAACATTACATACCACCTACAATTTAAAAATGTAACTATTTTGTCACAAAGAAGTAAAATATCTTACCCTAACATGAGGAAAAAGAATATCTATCCCTGATGAACACCCAGGAATAATTATCTGTAAAAACATAAATGAAAAAATATGTATATTACATCTTTTAAGATCAATAACTATAAAAAGCAGGTCATGTTAAATTCATCATTTAACCCTTTTGGGTGGCGAGACTGTAGAAGCCAAATTCAGTAACACTCTCTTTGAGAGAGTAATTTTTTCTTTTCTTGGCCCTGTCTTGTGTTTATTTTCTCTAAGATTTGCCATCTAACTTGTGCCACCTGATGGCCTTGTTTTGCCAATAAAGTCTCTCTTTTCTTTTCAGTCTCCTTGTTTTTCACTTTATTTATCCGTATAGTGGATTTATGCTCATTTAGTCTAACTTTGATGGCTCTAGACGTCTGACCAACATAAGCAAACCCACATGGGCACTTAATACAGTATATAACATCCTTGCTGTCGCATGTATAAAAACCCTTCACTTCATATCTAGTACCATGTTGTGGATGTGTGACAGCAGATCCGGCAATAATGCCATTACAATGGCTACAATTCCTACACGGAAACGTGCCTTTTATTGTAGTGGACGCTGTCAAATGTCGTATGTCAAGTTGATGTTTTATCAACTCCCCTATATTTCTCCCTCTCCTATAAGAAAGCAAAGGTGGCAATTTAAACAGATGGCCATATTTAGGGTCAGTAGCTAGTATGCCCCAATGTTTAAGAATAATATTTTTCCGTATTTTAGTATTAATATCATATGATGTAATGAAGGGGATACGTTTAACCTTCTCAAATGTTTTATTTTTAGTTTTTAAGGCTTCATCTCTCGGAATCAACCCAACTTCTTTTTTAAGACCATATCCTTTTTCCACAAATTTATGAACCATTTTTTGAGATTCCTCCTCAAACAGCTCAGTGGTTGAAGCAATGCATTTAATACGCATTAATTGACTCTTAGGGAGCCCCCTAAATAGCCCTTGTGGATGGAAGCTAGTGGATCTAAACAAGTTATTTTTATCAGTAGGTTTTCTATATAAGTAACAAACTTAGAATCAATAACTTTCACTAGCACATCCAAAAAATGTATCTCTGCAGAACCTACCTCTAAGGTGAATTTTATAGTAGAGTGGACCTTATTTAAATAGGACAGAAATTCATTTAATGTATCCATGGTACCTGTCCATAGAAAAAAAGTATCGTCCATGTAACGCATATAATTATGTATATAAGGTTGATACAATGAATTAGAGAAAATGTAAGTTTTTTCAAAATTATCCATAAAAATATTAGCATAGGCCGGTGCCATGTTAGCACCCATGGCACAGCCTTGTAGTTGTAGAAAATATTCATCATTAAACCTGAAAAAATTACGTGTCAGTACCATCTCTAATAAGTCACAGAGAAAATTCACCTTATACATCTGCAAATTGGCTTTAGTCAAATAATGGCGTACACATTCAATTCCCTCTTCATGGGGGATAGAAGTAAAGAGATCCTTTACATCCAATGAGCAGAGTATAAAATCCTTTTCCAGTATCTTAACATTAATAAGTCTATTCAAAAAATCCGTAGTATCTTTTAAGGAAGGTTCTAAAGAGGGTAGTATTTCCTGCAAATACATATCAATTAAGATGGCAGGTGGTTGCCATAATGAACCCACGTTGGAAACAATTGGTCTACCAGGCGGCCTAGCCAAGCTTTTATGAATTTTAGGTAAAAAATAAATATTGGGTACTTTAGGATACTGTAAAAAAATAAGTTGGTATAATTCCTCAGTAATAACCCCTTCCATCACGGCAGCGTTAAGAAAAATATTTAACTCATTTTTAAACTTCAAAGTTGGATCTAACGTCAATTTACGATAGTGTCCCTGATTATATAACTGTCGTAAAGCTTCTACCTCATAATCCTTTTTATTAAGGACAACCGTACCTCCTCCTTTATCTGCCCTCATGATGATAATAGATGTATTATGTTGTAAATATTTAATAGCCTTTCTTTCGGCTTGGGAGATATTAGCACCTTTCCTAAGGGAATAAGTATCCTTATTCAACAAGATTTTATTCATTTCCAGCATAACTACCGCTTCAAATGTATCAATCGCAGTAAAAGTACCTGGGGGAACAAATGAACTTTTTTTACCCAGCTTATTTTTTAAAGAAACCATAAAGTTAGCTGGTTTAGCCACACTCTCCTTAGTATCAAAATGCGCTCTCAATTTAAGTGATCGAATGAATTTAAACATATCAACAGAGAATGAAAAAGGTTCAGACATATATGTGGGAACAAAATTAAGCCCTTTATCAAGCACCGACAGTTCATCCTTCGACAGTTCATATGAGGATAAGTTTACTATTGCAGTTACCTGCGGTACCGGCGTGTTCCCCAGCGGCCCGCTACCCCTGTTGGCAGTCTTTCTCCCGCATCCCCTCCGCGTCTTGTGCTTCCTCTGCGCTTTCCTGCTCCTAAAAAAGACACTGCAGAGCTTTGTGAAGAGGCGGGCGACCCGCGCTCCGGTTCTGACGAGTGCAACAGGGATCCCTCAGTGGGTGCAATCGACGAAGAACGATGTCCACGAAAAAGCCATCTGGTATCCTTCCATGTATATACCTCATCTTTCTCATAATCATGAGTGTCTCTTTTGAATTTACGTAATTTTAGCTGTAATATTTCCTACTGTAGTTTCTCAAGTCGCTGTTCCAATTCAGGCAGCGTGATGACAGTGTTGGCGCCAGACATAGACTTATATTAGACTTATATTCTTCTTCTTATATTCTTCCTCAGTGTATCTGCTGCTTTAATTCTTTGATCTTATGTTGTAACTGCTGCATAGTCAAAGCAATTAAATCCAAACTGCAGCGATTCAGGATACAGCACCATTTGGACACAAACTCCTGGTCATCCTTGAATAGTGCAGGTTGTAGCATAAGTCCACGTGGTATCCGCTGTACCTTTGCATACTCGGCCAAAGCGGAGGCATGCAGGGCCCATGTTACATTCTGCCGTTTTAATTGTTCAAGCTTACGGAAGACTTCAGTATCAGTGGGTGCAGAAGCGGCTGGCAAATCTTGTGCGGCATGTAAAATCTGCTTCCTTTCTGTCTCCGAGAATGAAAAAGTTTCTGCCTTACGATCCGTTATAGCAGCAATGTCCGCAAAAGACATGATAGGGAGGCACTATCAGTGGGGTGCTGGACAGGTCACGCCGAACACTTGGATAATATACATAATTATATGCGTTACATGGACGATACTTTTTTTCTATGGACAGGTACCATGGATACATTAAATGAATTTCTGTCCTATTTAAATAAGGTCCACTCTACTATAAAATTCACCTTAGAGGTAGGTTCTGCAGAGATACATTTTTTGGATGTGCTAGTGAAAGTTATTGATTCTAAGTTTGTTACTTCAATATATAGAAAACCTACTGATAAAAATAACTTGTTAAGATCCACTAGCTTCCATCCACAAGGGCTATTTAGGGGGCTCCCTAAGAGCCAATTAATGCGTATTAAACGCATTGCTTCAACCACTGAGCTGTTTGAGGAGGAATCTCAAAAAATGGTTCATAAATTTGTGGAAAAAGGATATGGTCAAAATGAATTAATGGAGGTTAAAAAAGAAGTTGGGTTGATTCCGAGAGATGAAGCCTTAAAAACTAAAAATAAAACATTTGAGAAGGTTAAACGTATCCCCTTCATTACATCATATGATATTAATACTAAAATACGGAAAAATATTATTCTTAAACATTGGGGCATACTAGCTACTGACCCTAAATATGGCCATCTGTTTAAATTGCCACCTTTGCTTTCTTATAGGAGAGGGAGAAATATAGGGGAGTTGATAAAACATCAACTTGACATACGACATTTGACAGCGTCCACTACAATAAAAGGCACGTTTCCGTGTAGGAATTGTAGCCATTGTAATGGCATTATTGCCGGATCTGCTGTCACACATCCACAACATGGTACTAGATATGAAGTGAAGGGTTTTTATACATGCGACAGCAAGGATGTTATATACTGTATTAAGTGCCCATGTGGGTTTGCTTATGTTGGTCAGAGCCATCAAAGTTAGACTAAATGAGCATAAATCCACTATACGGAATTATAAACCCCAATCCCCCCAGAGAGTGATAAATAAAGTGAAAAACAAGGAGACTGAAAAGAAAAGAGAGACTTTATTGGCAAAACAAGGCCATCAGGTGGCACAAGTTAGATGGCAAATCTTAGAGAAAATAAACACAAGACAGGGCCAAGAAAAGAAAACATTACTCTCTCAAAGAGAGTGTTACTGGATTTGGCTTCTACAGTCTCACCACCCAAAAGGGTTAATGATGAATTTAACATGACCTGTTTTTTATAGTTATTGATCTTGAAAGATGTAATATACATATTTTTTTCATTTATGTTTTTACAGATAATTATTCCTGGGTGTTCATCAGGGATAGATATTCTTTTTCCTCATGTTAGGGTAAGATAATTTACTTCTTTGTGACAAAATAGTTACATTTTTAAATTGTAGGTGGTATGTAACGTTTTAATCTTGACTACTGTTACTTTATTTTTTAGCATCTTATGGACCCTCTTATGTGATACATTGTTTCTACTCAGTTATGTTACTGAACTTAGAACAGACAGAAAAAGAAAATAAGAAGGTTAACACTATTACACATGATTTTACTGTTTGATTACACATGATGTTTGATATATTATATAATATACACTTTATTGGATAGATAAATCCATTTATTGTTAGATATACAATGTATATATTGCACTAATTGCTTTTTATGTAAATTAATACCACTGCTGCTGATGACATGATTTACCAATTAACTTGGGGATGTGGTTACTCAACATGTATAAATTCACTTTGCCTGCACTGATCTGTATGCTTGATAAAGGGGCTATTTAGCCTCGAAACGTTGCATTTTTCGCAAATAAAGATTTTTTAAAAAGGGATTATTTTCCTCTAGCCCTGAGTGCCATTTTGCTTTTCGTGTTTCTCTCTCTCAGACAGGCCACTTAGCATGTATAGTACCATGCAGACCAGTAAAAATTATTCCTGATGCCAATGTTATTAACTGGGAAGAAATATAACAGATATATGAATACCAGAAAAGGAAACAGCTCTGATCTTAGTCTCTATTGGTACAGAGTCATACAGTATGACTGAATTGGAACAGTTTCTTTATATACATATTCTTATGTTTCTTTGAGCAGACTCTGCACTTTTAAAATGGTCCCTGAGTATTTACCCTAAATTTTGAAAACCCATTGCTTCTACCAAAACATATACAAGGCATACACACAATTCTAAGGTCCCTATCAAATACACAAAATTTTCAGCAATTTTATCAGGGGCCAGTTAAGCTTCCTGCATATTTTTGGAGTGTGGAAGGAAACCCAAGTACCCAGACAAAACCCACACAAGCATGGTGAGAAATTACAAACTCTATTTGGCTGTAACTGAGCCTAGCAATGCTAGCCAGTGTGCCACCAGGCTGCCCACTCTTACTATAACTGCTACAAACACAAAATAAGACTTACATGCATTCAGAATGTAAGCAAGTGTTAGTAAAGGGGAAGGCAGATCAACAAATTATTTTTTATAGTTATTATTCTTATACATCTACATATATAAAGTAACAATATAAGCCATGTAAGCATTTAGGGTAAAATATCCCTAGTGTTTAAATTGCATGCACTGCAAATATGTAAGTGTGCTAATGTTTTGTTTTTCCTGTACATGATTTGCAGTGTGGGTATTTCTTGTACTTGTTTTGGGAATGTGAATAATTGCAACCAGAGCAGTTTCATTGAAATGAATCAGGGCAGTCTGGGCCACCTGACACACCAACATCCAGCAGAGGTTGCTGTAACCGCATGTTTCAGCATAAAAACATATTTGTCTGCTGTATATCATCTAGATTTGGCCTTGACTGCATAGGGCAGTAGCAGGTTAGTTGTACTGTCACTCTGTCTGGCCTCCTGGACATTTAGCTGCTGGATTTCTAAGCTGAAAGATCTGATGGTCTTGTAGATGTAAAACTGCACACAGGGAAAGACACATAAGAAAATGTGCGATTATTGTTCCCCTGCCGGTTTGGTAAGTCACATGTTGCCATGACTATGATGTTTAATTCTGACATTTGACTTTAAAAAAAATGATGATCTGCCCTGCACATCAGTTTAGGAGGTTCTATGTATGGCTTCAATAGATCACTTCTGTTTCCCTATATCAGTAGGTCCTATTGGACCCCAATGGAAGGCTTGACCCCCAAAACAATCTAAAAACTCTAGATCACTGAATTAATAGAGGTTTCCCCCATGGTCCCACCTATGGTTCTGCAGACTTTGAGTGCTTATTTTTTACTGTCTGTCAAGGGGGCTGTGCTCTAATTGGAGAAGCCACAAGAAGAAAGATCCAATTAGAGCACTGCTGATTACAACAGAACTGGAGCTTGCAGGAATGCAATGTTAAAGGTTCCAGAGCAGTGCAGAAACGGAGTGAGGTGTTTTTTTTTAAGGTGCCAAGTTGGCTTAGCCTCCCCTAGCCTTATTAAATATCCACCTATGGCTACAGGTATTATGATAATTTCATGTCATGTAAAGTCTCCAAAGACTTCTAAATGACTTCATATAACATCATGTAAATGTTGCTGGATCTCTTGTCAACTTTCTTGTTATGTGTAGTACACAATAACTAACCAGAAATTGTAAAAAGTTTAAGAACATTCTTGTCCTACATTTGCTCTCATTATCCTCTCACAAGGCAAATATTTATCACCAGAGGCTCTTTCTGCCTATATAGCTGTATGACCTAAAGCAGGTAAAGATACTACTTAATGTGGAAACTTTCAATCAATTACAATACTTGACTTGGATGTAAAAATATTAGCAAAGATTCTAGTACTCAATTTGAACACATTTATTAGTTCTATTATATACTGTGACCAATCAGGTTATTTTTCCAGGGACTTAACAGAAAGATAAGAGACCAACATATAGTATAATTAATGGAGCAGAATGCACAAGGTGTCTACCGCCCTTATTAGATAAATACTGTAAATAGAACAAGACCGGTTTTCTGTGCTTAATCTTAATATTTAATACTTAACTTTTAATTCATCTTACTTTAAAAACAATTCATGGTATAAATACACAAAAATCACTGAATGAGATCTCAATTCATTAATCCATTACACACTATGGAATAAATTAAGGTTAAAAACACAAACATATGCTCTGTATTGTTCAGTTCAATTCATTAGTCTATCTTTACAATATAAATTATTTCAGGGCATAACTTAATAAAACAGACTAATGAATGTGTCCACTCTATATATATACACGGGGGAAACTAAAGGAGATTATTAGCACATGATAAGAGGAGGGTTGTTAATTCAAAATCAATTGTTTCATGAGGTAGTAATATGCTGACTACTCATTCACTATATGGTACCCTTAGTGACGTTATAATACGAAGTAACAATCAGGACCATCAAGCCAACCACTCACATTGATAAAGAATGGATTCGTTCGGTATAAGCTAGCCCATAGAGTGATTAGCGGGTCAGTTGTGCAGTACTATAAAAGGACAACCGGCTATCAAAAGCCGAACAGTATTACTCTGGAGGAGAGTACACGAGTGGCGTTCTCCTTTAGCTTCCCCCGTGTATATATAGAGTGGACACATTAATTATGCATCTGTTTTATTAAGTTATGCTCTGAAATTATTTATATTGTAAAGATAGACTAATTAATTGAACTGAACAATACAGAGCATATGTTTGTGTTATTAACCTTAATTTATTCCATAGTATGTTATGGATTAATGAACTGAGATCTCATTCAGTGATTTTTGTGTATTTATACTATGAATTGTTTTTAAAGTAAGATGAATTAAAAGTTAAGTATTAAATATTAAGATTAAGCACAGAAAACCGGTCTTGTTCTATTTCTTTTTCCAGGGAAACATACCTTTGACAACACTAGGAAATTATTTAATATATTTGGTCTGCCATCTGGTCCAACGCTTCCTCAATGCTTTAGACTTCGAGAAGGTGTTCGACTGGAAGTACTTATTTTATGTTCTTTGCTGTATAAAATTTCCCCCTTCCTTTATAACTTACATCCATCCAATATACCAACTGCCCAAATAAAGACCTTAGGCCTTCTCTTGCAATCATTTTATATCCACAAAGGCACCCGCTAAGGATGCCCGTAGTCTCTAACTTTGTTTCTCCTAGTCATAGAGCCATGAGCTATAATAATCCACATTCAAATAGGATGCGCTAACTATAAGTGTACACTGTTTGCAGATGATCTTGTTCTTTCCTTAACTAAACCTATGACATCCCTTCCCAATCTACAACCTTCTAGAAGAAAACAGGCAAAATCTCAGGGTTCAAGTCTGGTTGCAGTAAATTCTGATGTTCTGTGTGAGAGTTAAGGTGCCCATACATGTGAAGATCCGCTCACTTGGCAAGGTCACCAAGCAAGCGGATCTTCACCCGATATCCCCACCTACGGGTGGGCGATATTGGGGAACATGTAGGCTAATTCAATCGATCAAAATTATAATGGTGGCAATGGGGCAGTCGGTCCAAGGGACCAATATCGGCAGCTACAATCGGCCCATGTATGGCCACCTTTACTCTTTAGACACAAATGCATTGCACCTATTGACACAGGGCGCTAAGGGAACCCTGGAGCTACCACCTGTTTCAGTGGTGGTGGTAGCTACAGGGTTCCCCTGGGTTAATAGGCACAACTGTGCTTGTTTCAGAAAATGAGGCAGGCAGGACTGAGTGGTGCCCAGTCCACCTATACAGTGGACCATATTTTGACACAAGTACCATTAATGAATAGGGTTTCATGGGCAACTGACTGCAGGGAAATCTGTGCTACCACAACTGCACTTTAAATACCAAAGCATGGTTTCTCCCTTGAAGCTTAGCTGGGCCTTTGTGTCTTTCAATCATTTTGGAGTGTACCTTGCATTGTACTGTATTGCATAGTAGTCTCTGACATGCTATTACTATCAGCTTTAGCTGGATAGACAAATATTATTACTTATTGCTTCCATATACTGTAGGCAAACTCATACATTTAATTTTTCCAGCTCCACAATCTTTTAAATCTCCACCAGTGGGGGTAATTAGTAGATGCTTTCCAGGAAACCTCTGTGTCTTGCAGCTAAACAGAATATTTACTGCTAACCCTAAATCATAATATGTTACACCATATTGTTTAAATAACATTTACTAACTGCAGTATCACTAGCTGTCTATCATAATGAAAGGAAGCTTTTGTTCAATATGGCACGCTAGAGGTACATAAAACTAAATAAATTATTTTTGATCCAGGTATACAGAGGTTAAAGTTAAAACAATACATTTTCTAGTTAGTATGTGTCTTATCCTGGCCAGCTGCTCTCTATATAGTGGCACATTGCTCTAGCCACACAGCAGTTTGCTAGTGATGAAACGCATAAGCTATAAGTCATATTTGGGATATTTTATTAATTTTTATTTATAAAATTCTTTTTATGAAGCTTTTACTGTACTCATTTATGAATTACTTTTACGACCAAAGAGCTGTGCTTTTTATATCATCTTTTTTTTCCTGTAATATTTAGTCGTGGCTGTATTTTAAATGTATGTGCCCCTAGGCCAGCCTGCAAATGCATACTCACATGCCCCCCTCCTTGGGTGATTGCCCCACCTAGTCCTTTCCCCACTTTCCTAATTCTGAATGCGCATGCTATAGATCTCCTAACCCAAACTAACTTTCTCAGGTCCAGTCTCTTTTCCTTTAGGGTTACTCTGGTTTTCTCTCCTACGCCACTGCATCACTCAGGGCCATATTTATATATAGACACCCAAGGGCCTGTGCCTAGGGCAACAGCTTTTTGGAGCGGCCCTCAGGTGGCTATATTAGATTTTAAATGTAATTTTTTATCAAGAGAAATGCCCCCAGCCTCCACTGCAGATTTCATTAGGAAATTTATAGATGGAGCTGGGGGGTGAGGGGTAGGGGGCAGGGTCACACCGAGTGTGACATCACTTTGTGTCACTTCATTGCGTGTGATGTCACGAACACGCTATAGGGTTGATTCACTAAAGGTCGATAAGCGTTATTGCATGCTTTTTTGTGTTAAAATTGACGCGGTATCGTTACTTTCCTTTGACCAGGTTGGAGCAGCAGAGTGCCATTTAGTCCTATGGGAGGCTTTCAAAATCATGCACAGAAGGATCAAAGTCGGAATCCAGGATCCAGCCGTTTACGATCATTAAATGTGAAAATTTTCGTGATTTTCGGATCGCCAATACGATATTATCGTGACTAAACCGCTCATCACGAGTTAAATAACACAAACAACATTGTATCTAAATTAACGCAAGTATCCTATAGTGAATCGTGCGTTACGACACAAAAAATAGTGAATTGGCCCTTATGTATTTAGATCCGGTGCCAACATAGGCACTGGGCCTAAATACAGCACTGGACTCACACCCTTACCCTTACTCATGTCCAAAACCCACACCCCTGTAGGAATTGACAAAAGAGATTTTTATGCTCATGTACAAGGTCAGCAGAACGTGTGTGGAGAAAATCTTGTACACAAGCAGACTTCATCCATGTCTTAATTCTGCCCTGTCAAAAACCAAGCAAAAGTAATACAGTCCTCTCAAAAACAATAACAAAGCCAATACAGGGCATCTGTTTTCTATATTTAATTCCTTCTACATCCCTCTTCAACAGAACTTGCTATTTTCTTCAAAAGCCAAGTAGCGTCCATCCAAAATCAGAATTCTGCCTCTACTAACACAAACCATCTCCTCCTTCTCAAGCCCCCTTCTACCTGCCTTAACTCATTCCATCCTATAATTGCTGTCTCTCAGCTTCTCTTGTCATCCCCTCTCACAACTTGTTCTCTTGACCATACGCCTTCTTCTTCTACTCAAACCCTATGTTACTGAGTTTCTTTCAGCTTTTAATCACAACTGTAACTAATTTCTGGAAGTTTCCCTTTCCCATTGAAACAGGTCTATGCCAAGCCTATTCTTACAAAGGCCAGCCCTGTCTCTATAATTACTGGTTGCCTATAAAGTCCTGAAACATGCTGTGTTATCCAATATGCATGGGCACCTGACCAACATATGGCCTAAAACTGGCCAGATCTCAGTCAGTCAGGTTTGATTTTCCGTCGGATCGGGGACTTCATTGGTTCATTGATGCTGTCCTTGGTCTGATGTCATCTATGCCCACCATTTTAACTCAAACAATTGGTATCTGTAATCAGGCTGCATACTGGCTCTGTTCCTACTTTAATTACTAATCCTTCACTGTCTCTTATGCTAACAAAACCTCATTACCAGTTCCACTTAATTTAGGGGTACTGCAAGTATCTGGACTTGGTCCACTGTTATTTTCCCCATACAGTCTGACTTTGGGAGATTTCACATGCTTATTTGGCTATAGTCTTTATGCTGATGATATCCAAATGTATTTATTAACCCGGTCATTAACAGCTGAAACTGAGACTTGAATCTCTAACTGCCTCCAAGGAATTGTCAACTGGATTGATCAAAAGTATCTCAAACTCAGCCTAACAAAAATTGAACTAATAATCTTTCCACCTAAACTTGGTCCTACGCCTCCCTTACTATTTCTACTGATGGCATGCTTATTAATCCTGTCAACCCAGCACATCTTTGACTCATCCCTCTATTTATCTGACCACATCAGCACTACTATCAAAACGTGTGACTTCTTCTTATGCAATATTTAAAAAGTCTGCCCCTTTCTTTTACAAGCAACAGCAAAGATGTTTATGTATATTATTGTTCTATCCCACCTTACTACTGTACTGTAACTTGTTACTAACTGACCTCTTTATCTCTCATCTCTCCCTACTAGTCTGCTGCCAGAATTCTCCTCCTTTCATCCAAGAGAGTACAGGCCCCTACACTGCCAAAGTCCTAATCATGGCTTCCCATAAAGCAAAGAATAACTTACTTACTTCTCATAACCTCTAAAGCCTTCATTACTCTGCACCTCACTACATCTCTTCACTTGTGTCTCCATACATTCCTGACTGACTCCTTCTGTCTGAGCAACTGCTTGGTTGCACCCCTACTACCACTGCTCTTCCTTGCCTTATACCTTCCTGCCTTGCTGCTCCTAACATCTAAAATACCATTCCTCTGAAGAAGCTAAACATAAGACCCTGGTGTGGCACTTATAATGCAATAACACAAACTGTAACCTGCAGCACTTAATGGTCTTCTATCTGTGTATGTAAGCTACCCACCCACTTGGGTAAGCTCTTAGTTGCCACTGGCAACTAATCTCCTTGTGTGCCAGGATGCCGTTGCATTTTATTTGAAGCCTTCCTGAATACAATACAATTGAAAACACAGATAACAAGATGTGTAGGGTGAAAGGCGGTCGGTGGCCCCACATATATCAACCATGTCCAGGGGATGAAGTTCTATAACATCCATTATCCCAAGAGATAAAGTTAGTGTTGCATCACTCTCATAGTGATCAAGTTGGATCAGCTGAATTTCTATGGAGATCAGACAAGGTAATTTAATTTTTAAGAGTTTGAATATATTGCTATCCGAGGAGTAAAATCCTTTAGTGCTTTTGAAAAGAAAGAAAAATATCCCAGAGCCCTCTTCATACTTATTCTTTTCTACTCACAAATTTCCATTACTTTTTTCTATTTAGGAAAGTTAAAGAACCAATCACACACTCACTTTCTAAGACCGTTTTCAACAAACTTGACTAGCATCCATATATTGCAAAACCGTTCAAATTTCTTTACTTACAGTAAAGAAAGCCTGCTGTATTTTATTAAAACTAGAAGATTACACCCCTTGGAAAAATGTGACTTCAAAATTGTAAATTATGACATAAATAGAAGTTAACTGTTTTACATAAGACTATGCTATTTGGATTCCGCCAGTCTGCCTGGGTTCCCTTGTACTTAAAGGAGAACTAAACTCTAAAAATTATTATGGCTAAAATATGCCAAATTTTAAACACTGAATTGTACCAGCCTAAAGGGTTAGCACCTTTATAGTTGTATATCCAGCCTAAAAAGATCCACCTTTATAGTTGCACCAGCCTAAAGGGTTAGCACCTTCATAATTGTAAATATCCAGGCCTTCAAATTGTCCAAGTTACAGAAAGACAATTATCTGGAGAACCCTAGGTCCTGAGCATTCTGGATAGCAGGTACCATTACTTGTAATACATACCACCAAAATGTCACAACATGTCACAAATCAACAGCACACATGCTTGCTGCACTAGTGGATAGGTTAGTGTGTTGGAGAATACAACAATGTTTGAGACAGTCCTTTATAAAGAGGGTTTAATTGGTCTTTTTTTGGAAGACTGGGAAAATGTATGCAATGCTTTAAGACTGACATCACTATTTTCTAATAAGGTAATGCAGTAACAAAGACCAATGAAATCCATGCTACTTTAAATGTTCCTCTTGTTCTGAGTTAGGCCGGTGGGTTCTCCAGCCAAACATATAATACACTGTTATGTGCACTGTATGCATAAGGTCTACTCATGCTGTTTTCCAGTGCCAGCAACAAAAATAAACAGCTGTCAAGCATCAATAATGGTTTCCTGAAGAAAAGAGTCCCAAAATGTATATATTTATATTAAGGGCGGTAGATAAGTCTGTGAATCAATCATAAAAACAAGCACTAACAACTCTTAAGTAAGTTGTCATAAATTGAAATGTTACATGTTAATTTTCCTCATAGAGTACATAATACATAAAATTTTCAACAAGCTGAATATATTTTAATTGAAAATTTGACTTTACCATTTGGTGTACATTCACTACTGTACACCAAATCTTTTAAGAATGATAATAAGATTGTCCTTAGTGGTAGAGAGAGAGCTTTTGCAGTGTGACAGAATATACATTAGAGGTGCAGGTACATGTCACTAGGGATAATCTAGAAATCCACAGGGGTAGTATGCATGGGGGCCAGTAGCTTTGTGCTTACACACATACTGTAAATGCTACCCAATCCCTGCTACCTATAACCTACCGTAATTCTAGAGAGAGTTTCAGTAGGCGATTTTGGACATGCAGACATGCAACACCTGCAGCCTAATAATTAACTCTAAATACTATTGTTTGTACTAATGAGCATCTAACTACAACATCAGTACAAATACAACACAATAATTTGTACTGTGTGAGGGAAATAAGGGTCTGAAGACAAGGAGCAGTTAAAGGGGTTGTTCACATTCAAAATTTTAGTATGCTGTAGTGCAGTGCCGTCTAACTTGTGTAGTACCGAGAGCCGGAATTTTTTTTGCCTACATGGTGGAGGGAATGCCAGCTTTCACCACTGCTCTTTTTAAACCACACCCACTTCAAATCACACCCACGTTATAACAAGAGCTTTTAAGACCAACCACACATTAATGGTGGTAGCACAGCAAAGCAGGGATATCACCCATCACTGTGTGGAAGAAGTTTATTAAGTCATATTAAGCCACACCCTTAAATCCATATGCCTCCTCCTCCCCTGTGGATAGCACAGCAACCCCCAGAACATAATAATTACACACACTAGGGACCCCCTAACAACTATTCCCAAGTGCTAACAAACTCCCAGAACAAACCCCTGCCAGGTTTACAGTCCATGGACAGCATAGAGCAGGCAGAGTATGGCACACAGGCAGCATAGGGCAGGTAGAGTATGGCACACACAGACAGCATAGGGCAGGCAGATTATGGCCCACACAGGCAGCAAAGTTCAGGCAGAGTATGGCACACACAGGCAGCATAATGCAGGCAGAGTACAAGACACACAGGCAGCATAGGGGAGGCAGAGTATGGCAAACACAGGCAGCATAGGGCAGGCAGATTATGGCACACACAGGCAGCACAGGGCAGGCAGAGTATGGCACACAGGCACTATAGGGCAGGCAGAGTATGGCACACATAGGCAGCATAGGGCAGGCAGAGTATGGCACACACAGGCAGCATAATGCAGGCAGATTACTGCACACACAGGCAGCATAGGGGAGGCAGAGTAAGACACACACAGGTAGCATAGGGCAGGCAGATTATGGAACACAAAGGCAGCACGGGGCAGTCAGAGTACACACACATGAGCAGCATAGGGCAGGCAGAGAATGGCACACACAGGCACCATAGGAGGAGACTGACCTTTGCAACATTGTTTAAAAAGTAATAACCAGTTCAGCAAATGCTGCTTTAAGTAGGAATTACATTTACAAATAACTTTTAAAGCACTAAAAAATTTCAATAAATCCAAAGTTTCTTGGATTTATGTTTTCTTTTATTAGGCAAAAAAATAATTTTGAGCTTTCATTGACTTTGTCTAATTAAAAACTATATATAAATGTAATTGTATGCAAAAATATTTTACTGATGGTATCATAAACATTTTACCTCACTTTTGTGAATCCAGTTTCAACCCATGTTATTGATGATATACCTCTAACTCATCCATGATTTATCCAGTTGTACCTTTTATAATCTGGTGTGTGGCTGGAGTATCCCAACTCAAAGTGATAGTGGCCATGTACCAAAATGCACTGTATCTTTGGTGCATGCTGGATCTTTGGGCACAATTTATATTCCAGGCCAATCAAATGTCCACTTGGCACACCCAGGGAGAAAACAGGCATTCAGGTACAGAGAGAATGGCATTTAGAGAAGAAGTGGAGGTTGATACCTGGGGGAATGGGATTATGGGAACTAAAATATTTTTGAGGAGATTGTGGGTAATAGTATTTGTCACTATTGTCCCTAGCTGTTGGATCAGCTGGAAAGCAGCACTCATAGGGGCTGATTTACTTACCCACGAACGGGTCGAAATGAGTCCGATTGCGCTTTTTTCGTAATGATCGGTATTTTGCGATTTTTTCGTATTTGTTGCGATTTTTTCGGCTTTACAAATTTTTCGTTACCAATACGATTTTTGCGTAAAAACGCGAGTTTTTCGTATCCATTACGAAAGTTGTGTAAAATCTGGCGATTTTTCGTAGCGTTAAAACTTGCGCAAAAAGTTGCGCTTTTTTCGTAGCGTTAAAACTTACGCGAAACTTTGCACCTTTTAAGTTTTAACGCTACGAAAAAAGCGCAACTTTTTACGCAACTTTCGTAATGGCTACGAAAAACTCGCGTTTTTCCGCAAAAATCGTATTGGTAACGAAAAATTCGTAAAGAAGCCGAAAAAATCGCAACAAATACGAAAAAGTCGCAAAATGTTCGTTTTCAAGTCGGAACTTTTCCAATTCGGGTCGGATTCGTGGGTTAGTAAATCAGCCCCATAGGGTAGAACTAATCACTTGCACCTCAGGGCGGATAGCTATGTCAGTTATAGTCTGCCAAAGCCATGTCTACAACATAATAACTTTCACTGTGTTCTTTAATAGAAAAAATGGCTTATCCAGAAAGCAATATTGCCCTATATTAGAAAATCACCAACACAGTAGCGATTCCCTGTAGGAACGAGAACTTCTAAATACTTTGTGACTAAAAATGTAATTTCTAATGTACCTGCATAAAGAGACAACTGGCGAAGGTGCGCAACCCGTTCCCAGGCAGCGATATCCCTAAGGGGTTAAGGGAAGGAAGCCCCCACCTCTGTGCCTCTCTCACCAACCCACTGTCTCCCTGCCCTCTGTGTGGGACTCGCCGAGTGGGTCACTCCCCACTGACAGGAGCCGCTTCTTAAACCCCCAGCCCTCGGCGCTCTCATCCCAATGGTGCGTCACACACACACACACATATACACACTCACACGGGCTGAGCATGGCGCTACTGCTGGCCTCACAGGCACACTGCGCGCTTTATCCTTCCGCCTGATACTCTCCCTGCTACTACTACTACTACTGCTGCTGCCTCCGGTGCAATCCCTGCGCAAGGGGGGGATTCCTTCTATGAAGCTGCAGATTCTTTAGGAACAGAATAAACGGAGTGGCCCTCGATCACTTCCAGTCAAGGCACCGCAGGCGACAGAACCTCTATTTGCGTTCAAGGCTCATTAGAAGTTGGATGCTGGGAAAAGAAAGTCGCAGAGAGACTCTTTTGAAAGGAAGGTAGCATTGGGGATTATAGTGCAGCCTGTTCTTTTCTGCGTCTGTCGCTGCTAGGTACCAATGCTTGCTGTCACCTCTCCCTCCCCGATGCCTGGAGGAGCCAGGCGGCCGGTGCTGCTGCTGGGCTGCTTGCTTGCCCTTCTGGGATGTGCCACTGTGCCAGGAGTCGGGGGGCAGTACGCCTTCAGCGCCGAGTCCAGCCGGGGAGCGCAGGATGCCAGGGAAGGAACCATCAGTGCAGCGAGTAGGGTCCGCAGGAGAGGCCAGCAAGATGCTCTGCGCGGGTAGGTTCTGGGCTGGAGTTGGAACTTTCCACCTGAGTTGGAACTTTCCATGAGGTGTGTGACATCAAGGCTTGTTCATAGGGCACAGTGACATTGTCATAGCGTAAGAGATACAGGCAGAGTTTCAGTGCTGAGCAACGCGTTGTGGCCCTCAGGCACCCAAATCAGCCATAGGGCCCTCACTTTTACATATGAGTATACTGATTTTTTTTTAACCATCTTTACAGTTTGCCACTGTAACCATCTTTGCCATTCCTCCATTCACTGTAACAATTTCATTGCAAGGTGTTACAATTTCCACTGTGAGTTTGTGTGTTGTTCCCCAAAAAATCAGCAAAAGAAAGTCAGTCTTGTGCCAGTAAAGTGTTTTACAGATGATTTAGTGATAGTTAACCCCTTTTCAAAACGTATTTTATAATATTCCAGAGCTTTCAAAGTAAAAATAGATGTTACTGTATGGTGCAAGGGTCAATGATATATATTCACACCATGTATGTGTATCTGTTGAATTGTATGTTTTTATTGGACTTATTGGATGCTGGCAGGCAAAGCTATATATACATGCACATGATTTCAGTTTATTCTTACACACATATCTGACTTGTACAGTATATAATGTAGAAGATTACCATATTTTTAATCTAACCTGTTTGATACAAAAAGTTTATGAACAGTGTATTTTGACTTTTTTTTTTTTACTTTTTGATTATAAGAATGTCGCCTTCACCAGTTCTGCTGATTTGGACTGTCAAGCTGTGATGATCATTGCAGTTCCTTTGAGGCAGGGCTTTAGAAGCAGACTTAAATGGATAGTTAAGCTTTAAGTTAACTTTTAGTATGTTGTTGAATGCCCCATACTAAGCAAGCTTTCAGTTGGTCTTCAGTTTTGCAGTTTTAAACTCTGTCTTTCTCCAGATTTCTCATAAGCGGTCACTGACCCCAGAAGCCAAAAATCTGTTGCTCTGTGAGGCTACAATTTTATTGATTTTGTTACTTTTTAATACTTATCTTGCTATTCTGACCCTAATCATATCACACTCTTTCATTCAAACTGCTGTCTGGTTGCTATGGTAAATTGGACCGTAGCAACCAGATAGGTACTGAAATGCCAGGTTGAAAAGCCGATGAATAAAAAAGTGAAATAATTCAAAAAGTAAAAAATGAAACAATAAAGGGAAAAGAAATATTGTCATAAAATGTGACTGTCTACAACATGCTAAAAGTGAATTTTAAAGGTGAACTCCTATTTTAATAGCATTTTCATATTCATAATACTGGCCCAATATTATATTATTATAGTCTATTTGTTTTACTGCAGCAGTTTTTATAACTACACACTCTGCAATAATATCCTTAGAATTTTTAGTTGTGTCCTTGTGATCAGAGGCATCTTAAAAAGCTCCAACTATCTGGCTTTTATGAATGAGCCTAGCTAGTACTGTATTTGAGTTGGAAAGGCTTGTATGATTTCTGCTGGCAAAGCTAACCCACATCCAGGCAGATGGAGCTTAATATTTGCCAAGAACTTCTCTGGTTTCACGCCTACATTTTTACTACAGCAGGTCTGATTTTTTTTTTTACTTTCTATTTTGTTAAAGTAGGATGTTGGGTACAGTATGTGTTTCACTCACCACGTCTAACAGGGGAACAAACGATCAAATGGCTACGTGTTGCATTTTCCAGTGCTATGTGCTATGTTATTCAGAGCTCCAGTACTTATTAAAAGTATTTTCTTTAAAATGAAAACAAGGCCTTAACACTGTGCCTCAAGCCACAGAGGAGACTCTTGGCCATGTGCTAAAAATATAATCAGGTTGTAACTAATGAATCCGGATAGATATGCCACAGTCCTCCAGGCTATTTCTTAACTACAATTCTCAGCATCCAGTTCACAAGCTTTACCTGCCATTGGGATGCTGGGAGATGTACTGCATGGTCAGCTGACATTTCTGCATGAATCAGGGTTTGCTTCTTCTTGATAGACTTCCCCACACTGTTTAACTAAATACTACGTTGTCATAATGAAAAAATGTATAACTAATATAAACAATAAGGAAGCACGAATATTATAAAGCCAAACATTACTTTCAGTAAGGTAAATAAAAAGCAATTATCTCCAAAAAGATGGCAGTAGCCACTCAAAATGTTATAGTCTATAGTAAAAGCTTTCCCACACTGGCATATATAGATTTTAGGGCTCAGTAACTTAAAATAAGTGCAAAAAATTTAAACAAATTACCTGGTTTTACCCACGATGCAATTCCAGAATAATTGCACCTGCTGAAATCAGACATATACATTTGTACCTATGTACAATGTACCATGGATGTCTGTTGGTTGGTTTAGATACAGTCAAACCTCAATTTTGCATTTCTTGATTTTATACTGTTTTTATGGTCCCACCAATATATAATATATAATGCCTTTCCCTGATTTTACATTTTTCCAGATTTTATACAAAATTTTCCTGGTCCCCTGAAAAATGTAAAATGATGGTTCTACTGTATGCCATCTGCTGATGCACCAGGTAGGCCAGTGCATAGTGTATTGGAGCCACTTCTTCACTTTCTGTAGCTCCAGTTGTATGGGCTCTCAGCTTAAAGGAGCAGAACAGTAAAAAGGTGGCAATGTCATGTATGGCAGCGAGTATGGTATCCATCCGTTTGACCACAGGCCAAATGACTGGATACCATACAAGACAGCTTAGTGTATGGCCACCTTAAGCATTGGATTTTTTTTTCTTTAATAATGATCTGTCTATTATTTTTTGTATTGGAAGTGCCACAGCAGGTATTTTGATTGCCACTCCTTTTTGTTACCTATTCTATCTTTTGCTGCTGCCCTCATTTTAGAGAAGAGCTGATGACAATTCATCAGGGGATTTTAGATATCCTGCTTAATTGAAACATTATGTTTACAGCAGTAATAGTAGCTGTCGGTTAGCTACCCTTGATGCGAGTGGCCTTCAGAATAAAATAATACTAACAAAGAAGCACAGATTTCTGACAGTGGTTAGAGAACCCTGGTATTGCCCTTCTGACTAAAGGTCACAGTAGTGTAGTAGAGAAAAGTGTACAGTCAGGTTGTGCAGCATTGTGACTGGTGTGATGAAAGCATTAAGGGCTTAGTGCAAGTTCCTACTACTACTGCCACCCTTATGTGCATAATGGGACATGTAGCCATCACACATCAGTTATAAACGACAACCTGCACTCTGTTCCTGAAGTATGGCTTCCTATTACCTCTTAAAGTCACACCACCTTGGGCCAAGTCACTTTTTATAGTTATAGTTAGCAGTATTTAATATCCTTATATATTATAAAGGGGGTGAATTTCTCTTACATAATTCAGTTATGATAGAGGCACTAGTTGACATAAAGTTGTGAGTAACGTGAAAAAGTACAATACCCATGCAATTTACAGTTTTCTTTTTCTCAAACTCACAATTTATTTTGTAGATAATTTTATTTAAAAAAAAAATATATAAAGTCAGCTAAAGCTGCTTCTCAAAAGCATATGAAATAATTAGATTACTGTATAAATACAGTAAAAGAATTGTAGTTTCAAACATATGTTGATGGATATTTCTAACGAAAAGTCTTTGCTTTCCCAAGTTTTTCTGGTTTCTGACCTCTACATTGACCTTCACTATGACCATGACCTGTCTACTGCCTGTCCATACTTGTGCATGATGTCTGGATTCTGCTGACTGTCCTCTGCCAATAACCTCTGTCCTGTTCCAGACCACGAGAAACTCTTTAATGCCTGCTTTATCCTTTGGAATGTTCCTTCATTGTAAGCCCTCACTTTCAGCCTCTGCGAACCTTATAGAATCTAGTGCCTGTGTGGCTCCTCTAGCGGCCTGTGGTTGTTTCTACTTGTGGTATGGACAGTCAAATGAAATTGGTATACTTTACAACTACAATAAAATCAGTTGGATACTCTTTAAAAAAGTCTTTTTACAGGATAATTTACAACCATAAAATGGTAGTTACTGCAATAATCTAATCAGAAAAGCATACCATAAACACCTATGACGCAAAGCCTTTAAGATTCTTATGTAAATACTTTAAGCAGTGACCCATAAATGTATTAAATATTGAATAAACATTGGACAATTCATAGATCTGATAACACACAAAATATACAAGTGATAATACTGCAGTATCCCATTCTCATTGACTTTCATTTTAAATCCAGTAAATGAAGAACATTCCCAATTACTGTCAGTTTTCAGAGCCATTCCACCAGTCTGATACCACAGGACCTTTTATCAATGGTATTAAGATTAGAAAGTCAATAGACCTTTTTGTGAAGTAGAATGTGACCAATGTTTGAGATGTAAAGGAAATGAAGACCCTATTCCAGCACTTTGCCATTGAGACATCCCTTCCTTGTGGGCAAGGCACATCTGATCAATTTAATACTATGGAAATAGAAATCGTAGGCAACATATATCATCACTTTTCGCTCCTTTCTGCATTACCCATAAATAAGGGTTTCTAAGGTGTGTATAGCAACTCACCTACACGAATCAGAGTCTAATAAATTAATAGGTCCTGTGGGTATGAGGATCCTTTAGTATTTATATCCTGTGTACAACAAATTTGTTGTGCACATATTGGCACACATAAAGCAGAAGAAGAAAGCAACTCTAGACTAAGGGGCAGATTTACTAAGACACGAACGCTGAATGAACGCTCCGAGCGTATTTTCTCTAATTTTTCATCGCTTACACAACTTTTTCGTACGCTTGCGCGACTTTTTCGTTTTCCTGCTTTTTACAATCGTTAGGTACAAAACTTTTGTGACTTTCGGATTGCCAATATGATATTATTGTGACTAATACAATTTTTTCGTAAGCATTTTCGTGATATTTGTGATCTTCAGAAAATGAGACAGGCGGGACTGTTTTTAATTATGTTATCAAGTTCTGCATCTTACTGCCAATTGGTATTTGAAGCATTCCGATTTCAGTGGGCGAAATGTGCCCTAAACCACAATATAACTCCCAAGTACGGTACTTACTGACCATGATTAATAATCATGACAAGGTTTTGGGCAATTTAGATAATGAACATGGAGCAGTTGGCAGTGTTTTTAGTCATGCCATCCATCTTTAAAAATAATTCTTATATGTCCTATTTTCTTGTTAATTGTTATGTGAACATACATGTTGTTTAGAACAGATGTTGTTATCTACTATTTCCTGAATGATCTTTCTTTTTGAACTTCTGTGTGTGATCTTGGAAAATTATGTCTCTGCAGTCTTTTAAAAGGACAAGGAATGCCTGAAAATCGTTTTCCTCATTGTACAGGTATCTTCATACAGTTTTTAAACAACTCACATTTTCTCCTTAGTTCGCCTTCATTCTCTCTCACAAATGGCGTCAGCAATTGTTACTATTATACATTCACCCACCGACCCTTGTTCATGCGTTGCCACAGCATGCACACTCTTGCAAAAGTTTGCTATAGTTCTTATCATCTTTAACAACCAATCAGCAAGTAGCATTTGCTGGTTAAAAGCAAACACCTCTCAAACATCATTGGTTGCTATGGGTTATTGCATATGGATTTTCAAATGGAGAATTAATTATACTTCTTTGTAGGTTCTATAAAATTCTAACTAGCAATTGAAATTAAAAAAAAACTAGGCCTTCTCTTAGTATTTCATAAACGCACCAATTATATATATATTATTCCTACTATGTATATATTTTTGTCTCAGGAAACACAGTCTTGTTTAATGTTATGCTTTGTATTGCCTAAGAAAAGTGTGGTTTCAATTAGAAAGTATATCATGGTAGGAACGTGTGATTCTAATGATTATACTATTGATTCACAAAGTTTTTCTTAGTACTGTGAATTAGTGATGAGTGAATGTGTCCCATTCCACTTTGCCGAAAAATTTGCAAAAGGCAACTTTTTTTTTGCAGCCATTGGAGTATATAGGCATTTTTTTATGGTTAAACCTGGTGTGAATGTCTAAGCTGGCATGCATCTCTTCTGCATGCTTTAAATTAATTTGGTGATGGCATCTCTGGAGCAAGAATACAATGTTTATATGCACTACATACTACTACTGTTTACTAGGGAATGTGTTATTGTAAATACTTGTAGAGGATACTACCCTAATAATAACCTGAAAATTTTGTTTTGGTAAGTTTTGGTTCAATCTTCCCTTTGACATACAAAATTTGGGCAGGGCTTCCCATTTGTGCTACTGAATGACATCCAGAACTGTTAAGGATACCAAATATGTAGTAGTGATGAGCGAATCTGTTGCTTCACGTAATTGATGCAGGCAACAATTTTTTGTGGTGCGCCGAATTCCTGCCACCTTGCAGTTTTTCTAGGCAAATGTTGCAGTCTTTTTTTCTTAGAAGATATGGTAGATGGCAGTTGTAAATGTTATATTCTTTATATGCTCATGTTTAGCACCCCTTCTCCATATATACACACTCAACCAACGGGGTGTTTTCTTTTTCATATTTAGTTTCTGTTATAGATAATAAAAGTTATGGTTTACTTTTCCTGTAGAGATGCAGTCACTCTTTCTGGAATTATGCTTTATGTCAGGGATCCCCAACCATTTATACCGGTGAGCCACATTCATATGGATAAAGTGTTGGGGAGCAACACAAGCATGAAAAAGGTTCCTGGGGGTGGCAATGAGAGCTATAATTGGCTATTTAATAGCCCCTATGTGGACTGGCAGCCTACAGAAGGCTCTGTTTGGTGTTGTAACCAAAACCTGCCTCCTTGCCAGAAACTGGGAGCAATAGCCAAGGGTTTGGTGAGCAACATGTTGCTCACGAGCCACTGGCTGGGGAACACTGCTTTATGTAGTTGTTTTAAAGATCTTTTGCACAATTTCCTTTCTTAGTTATGAGACTCTATTAATTAGTTTAAGTTTGCAGACGTAGCATTGCTTCATTAAACCCACAAAACCAAACATCTGTAGGCTGTAGGTATACAAGAAAACTGGAATGAAAGAGTAAGAGGCAGAGGGGCTGATTTACATACATAGGTGCTGATTTGCAGAGGTTAGTTTGCCAGTATCAACCAATCAGCAATTTGAATTGTGAACAGTCCACTACAAGTTAGAAAATGAATGCAGATTGGTTGCACTTGTGCAGTTTAGTTTGTATGTTTGTAAAGTAACTCTAAAGATAGATACAGTTATATCTTTGCTTGGCAGAAAATTGTGTTTAGTTTGTGACTGTTTTTATTGTTATTATTACTTAACTTAAAAAAAAAAATCAGCATTTATATTTATTATCCAAACCTTCCTAGCATCATCTTTAGCCTCCTGTTTCAATGCATGTTTGTTTGTGTTTAAAAGTGCAGCACATGTCGGAATTTTGGTTATATATTGGTGCATAACAGAGAACTGGCAATTGCTACATCTTGATTTAGGGTGAGGATGTCCTTAAATAGACAAAGTAGAGCTTAGCACATGAACATATCCCAGGCATAGGAAATGTCTAGCATGTCAGTTCTGTGGCATCCTATATCCTCATATTTACAATATTTAATAGGTAATCCCCTATACTAATATTATAACAAACTGGAGACCTGTAATGAGATACAACATCTCAACACCATGAAATATTTATTAAATAGAGTGGAGTGAGAAGGAAAACAAATCCATTGTTAAAGACATGGGTCCCGATTGATGGAATAAAAACATCTCTGCTATACACAGTCAAACAGTGTGTGTAAGAATTCATTTCTGCTCATATCTAGTTCAATGATTCACCAGCTAATACTTTATTCAGGGCATACTATACACCATGAACTATTTAATTTTTGTGCATGTAAATCAATTCTCTATAGCGACCCTTGAACCAGACATTAATATTGTCAAAATACTGGTGGTAACATTATATGCAAAGTATGCTCTTTCGCTTAAAATAGTAGACTGGTAAATGCTACCTGCTGATTGGTTCCTGTAGGTTATAAGAAGAAATTAATTCTTCAGATCTGTTATTTTATTACACCAGATGAATGTTAAAAGTTCTGATCTTAGCACAACATATAAAACAAACCGCTTCCCACTGGCAACCACTAAATTGATATCACTAGAGCACTAAACCAATTTAAATTAAATTGTCATTCCTGCTTTCTATGTACTTAAAGGGGTTGTCCACCTTTGAGTCAACTTTTAGTATGATGTATAGAACAATTTGCAATTGTTTTTTAATTTTTATTATTTGTATTTTTCAATTATTTCAATAAATGTTTAGCAACTCTCCAGTTTGGAGTTATAACAGCTATCTGGTTGCTAGGGTCCAAATTACCTTAGCAGCTAGGGAGTGACATGAATGACAGACGGAATAGGAGAGGGACTGAGTACAAAAAAAGCTATGAAAAGGAACAATAACAATAAAACTGTAGCCTCACAGAGTAGTAGTTATTTTGGCTGCTGGGGTCAGTACCCCCCATTTGGAAGCTACAAAGAAGGCAAATAAGTCAAAAATAAATAAAGACCAATTGAAAAGTTGCTTAGAATTGTTCATTCTATAACATACTAAATACTAATTCACTAAAGGGCGTTAACGCTTAACGCATAGTTTTATGCGTTAAAAAGTGTTTGTTAATTAAGGAAATTTTGCATGCGTTACTACTCATATCACATGCACAATAACCCCAATTATTGCAAAGCGTTATTTCCATCGCATTGCAGTAATTATCTTATATAAATTATACTAACCCATAATTCACAGACATATTTGAAGCGTTAAAAGCATGAAATATGGCGATAATCAGTGCTAATATTAACACCTACTTGGAGTAGGCGTTACTCCAAAAACATTGCGATTTGTGAGCGTTTGTGAAGACAAGATGGAGTTTGCAGTCAGATTTTTGTTGGATTGTGAAGAAGAGGATCAAGTATGTGATCGTCCTAGAGTGATGCATGCTCGAGTTTTCAGGGAAAGATCAACTCTAGAGGCATTATCAGAGGAGGAAATAGTGAGGCGCTATGGGTTAAATAGAACAGCAATCTATTGCCTGGATGAGGTACTGGAGCCTTATCTGCAGCCACTAGCACACAGAAGCCATGCTGTTCCTGGCACTGTCAAACTTCTGTGCTCCCTTCATTTTCTCTGCACAGGAAGTTTTCAGAAAGTTGGAGGGATATATTGTGGAGTGTCACAGCCCACATTTTCATGTTGCCTTGGTTACGTGCATAATAGCGTGCGCTAATATCGCATGCTACGAAATAACACATAAATATATTGCATGGTTTAAAATATTGCTTAAAAATATGTCATTGCAACATAAATAACGACAATAACATCGCTTCTTAATTCAGACAAGTGTCCTTTTTGTGTATCGATTGTTAATTCTTCAAATATAATAAGTGATAATATTTTTAACGCATGCTAAAAATAACACTTGTTTTTCGGCCTTTAGGGAATCGTCCCCTAAAAGTTAAATAAAAGGTGAACCACCCCTTTAAAATCAGCGGATTACTACTTTACTAGAGAGGCCAAAAAGGGGCAGGACAAAATAGCAAATGGAATAATAAAAAGGATGAGGTTTGAGGAGAAGAGGTGAGAATTAATTATGCACCTGTCATTTGCATATATGAGAGCCACAGAATAGGCTAAAATGAGTTGGGAAAAATTGACTAGATAGTGTGAGACTGCAATTTAGGTAACCCAAATAGAATATTAATGGCTGCCAAGTAAAGAGCGAAAAAAAAAAATGAAAATGTAACATTCCTTTCAGAGTATTTACACAGGAGACTTGGCATAATAATGCGTCCATAGTTAGTATACATCACAGTGAGTTCAGCGGTGAAGAGGGCCTCCCCCAAAAGAGCTTACAATCTGAATAATGAAGACAAACAGAACAGTTGCAATCTGCACATAGTTCTTAACAGCCTACTATAAGTTGGAAAATGACAGCAAAGAGCTGATTGGTTGTTATTGGCAACTGCACTTGTCCAACTGAGCACGTGTTTGTTACTCAGCCCTAAAGTGCTCAGTTCCAAGAACTACAGGTTGAACGCTGCTCAGGCTAATATATCATAGTGTTGTTGTGTGCCTGCCTGAGATTTTTTCCGTTGTAAACTTTTAATAGAAACCATGGAAAATTAATTCATGTATTTAATAGGTATGGGTCTGTATAAGCCTCAGTATCCATGCTACTTTGTTACATGCCTAGATGTCTAGATGATGTCTGGATGCCTCTGTGTTTGCTTAGCAAATTAGGAGTCATTTCTGGCAAATTCCCAGTAATGGTTCTGCATGTATTCTCCTAAACCTGAGAAGCTCTTTAACAGCTGCTACAGCAGTTACATAGTAACCCTACATAATATCCCTATATATAGTAATCCTACATAGTAAACTTACATAGTAACGCTATATAGCAAACTTACATAGTAATGCTACATAGTAACCCTCTATAGTAATTCTACATAGTAACCCTACATAGTAATCCAACATAGTAACCCTATATAGAAATCCTACATAGTAACGCTACATAGTAACCCTGTATAGTAATTCTACATAGTAACCCTACATAGTAATCCAACATATTAACCCTATATAGTAATCCTACATAGTAACGCTACATAGTAACCCTGTATAGTAATCCTACATAGTAACCCTAAGTGGCTACATGATGTGAACAGATGTGAACAGAATAAAGAATATGGAAAAGCAGCCAGAATGGATGTAAGATGATGAGACTTGGTGTTTCCTTTCATGTAAGAATGACGCCAGTGGAGTTTTGTCTGTAACTGTGACTGCAATCAGCAATGTGTTAATACTAATTATTAAATATCTGCATGACATGACTTAATTTTAAGAAAAGAAAAGCCAATCATGTGGATGTTACACATTGTGCCGCATAGCTGCAGAATGGAAGGTTAGGAATCCATATAAACCAATGCATAGTATAAAGGGAACTATCCTAACTCTGGCTACCGTCTATGTATAAACAAATCATAATAGGCTACTTCACCATAGTTGGTCTTGTCTCTGATATGGGGCAAGACAGGTGAAGATATTCCTGATGTGTGTGTGTAAAAGTTTTATGAACACTTAAGAAACCCAGTGAGGTATAGCTTTTTACAGTAAGGTGACCAGAAGGGGACATTTACTGCTCACTTGCACAGTAATGAGTAACTGAAAAATGGAATCTCATGTTTTGCTTAGACTGTTATTTTCTATATTCTGTAAGTCACAGCATACGGTATCTAAAACCACTAAGCCAAAAATTGACTTTCAAATCCACCGCTCAAAAACAAGCCAGTCCAGTAGCTTTTTAAAGGCACAAATGCTTTTCTGTTGTAGCATAGGTTGACAGCTACAGCATAGCAGTAGCCATTATTGGAGAATTCTAGGGGGGAAATCTGTATTGCACTAATGTTTCAGAAGTAAATGAGACCCTAAGGGGCTGATTTACTAAGACACGAATTCCGACCAAATTGGAAAAATTCCGATTTGAAAACGAACATTTTGCGACTTTTTCGTATTTTTTGCGATTTTTTTGGTGCCTTTACGACTTTTCGGAAATTATCGCGACTTTTTCGTTACCAATACGATTTGCGCGAAAAAACGAGAGTTTTTCGTAGCCATTCCGAAAGTTGCGATTTTTTCGTAGCGTTAAAACTTGCGCGAAAAGTTGTGCTTTTTTCGTAGCGTTAAAACTTAAAAGGCGCGACGTTTTACGCAAGTTTTAACACTACAAAAAAATCGCAACTTTTTGCGCAAGTTTTAACGCTACGAAAAAATCGCAACTTTCGGAATGGCTACGAAAAACTCGCGTTTTTCCACAAAAATCGTATTGGTAGCGAAAAAGTTGCGATAATTTTCCGAAAAAATCGCAAAATACCGATCATTACGAAAAAAACGCAATCGGACGCATTCGGCCCGTTCGTGAGTAAGTAAATGGGCCCCTAAATGTTAATGTACCTGTTGGGTATATACTATGGAAAAACTAGAGAAGGATTTTAAAAACATTTTAGGACAAACTTCATGAACACTTTGTATGTTCAACAGGCCTAATGTATGTGGTTCTCGCTTCCACTCCTACTGTTGCCCTGGATGGAAAACACTTCCTGGAGGAAACCAGTGCATTGTTCGTAAGTGGCATTTTGTATTTTTATTGAAGTTATAAACTATAATATGAGAATAAGAAGCTTAATTGTGTTTATCTCATTGCACAGTATAAAGATTCACTAATATGTGTATTCAGTTGTTATCCAGTACACTCAGGCTTATAGCATGTTGCTTTCTATTTTTATTTTTGACAAAGAAGTGGACATTTTTTTTAACTACTAAAAAGCCATCCAACCCCTTCTTTAAAAGCTATCAAATATATCTGTCAGTACGACTGATTCAGGGAAAGAATTCAACAATTTCACAGGTATCACTGTAAAGATTATTATATGGTCCCCTTATATATTTATGCATAGTTATCATATATTCCATTATGCGCCTCTTCTCCAGCCCAAGTGTACTGAGGTGGCCTTCCTGATGCTGCTCCCCCCATCCCCATGCTTAACTTGCACTCTCTGCATTAAAAGAGCCAAATTTATTTGTAGTCAGCCTTAGCAGGTCATGCACAGGCTGAATATTCTCATGTCTCTTCACCTAAAAATGAATTCAAAAGATCAAAGGTTCTCATAAAGCTTTAAAGGCTTTTCAAGGTTTGTTTTTTTTCTCCAAGTACCTGTATGCTTTTATCATTTAGTTGTGAACATATAACAAAGGAAGTTACTGTTGTAATGCTAAAATACAGAATACAAAGAAGTTCTAAAAATATTTGATCTGTTGCAAATATCAATAGCATACAAATATGGGCTGTGGATAAAAAAAAAAAATTTAATGTAAGAGATGTAGTGTGCTTTGTATTGCTATGGAACATTCCACACCAGGTATATTAGTTGCCTAAAGGCATATTTGCTGATATTTATAGCTTAGCTGCTGTTTGATGTGTTCCAGACCATCAGTAATAACATGATGTTTTATCTTACCTTGAATGCATGTTGCAGTAAAATCTGTCTTGGGTTGAAGGATATACATTTACAAATGCTTATGATTAATTACAGAACATGAACCAAGTGGAAGTTAAAGCTTAAGATGTAAAAAATATGTATTTTTCCCTTTTTCAGCAATTTGTAGAAATAGCTGTGGTGATGGATTCTGTTCCCGCCCAAACATGTGCACTTGCTCTACTGGACAAATATCTCCAAACTGTGGTTCAAAAACAAGTGAGTATGTGGGTATGACATGCTTTTCCATTTACATATTTATACTTTTTCTTTGGTAATGCAGTTCCTTAACTGTAGAATTGTAGGAACAGGTAAAACACCATTTGCTGTTGGTTGTGAGCTTGCAAATGCTTGCTTAAGGCCTAAAGCATGTGGGCCTCATTCTTAGGCTAAGAAATGCCCGTGGCTTTGGTTGGTTTATATTACAGTCAGTCAACCATGGCTGTCAAAGCTGGTTAAATATTTTGTTTGAGAACACAATGTGCCTTCATCCTAAATTTTCCTTGTTTTACACAAATGTGTCAGAGGGGGGAAGGGGAATTTTTGTTGCAAAGTGAAAATGTTATACAGGTATGGGATCCTTTATCCGCAAACCCGTTATCCAGAAAGTTCTGAATTACGGAAAGGTCATCTCCCATAGACTCTATTATAAGCAAATAATTCTATTTTTTAAAAATGATTTCCTTTTTCTCTGTAATTAAAAAACAGTACCTTGTACTTGATAATAACTAAGATATAATTAATCCTTATTTGAGACAAAACAAGCCTATTGGGTTTATTCAATATTTAAATGATTTTTAGCAGACTTAAGGTATGGAGATCCAAATTATGGAAAAATCCCTTATCCGGAATACCCTGGGTCCTGAGCATTCTGGATAACTGGTCCCATACCTGCATTAAGACCCCCATGGTGCTTTTTTTAACATATTGTTTTAAAATAGCAATAGAGCAAGATCTTAGCTTTATGAAAGGAACCCACCAACTATTGCTAAGCTGCAACAATTTAGCAGGATTTCTACTTTAGAGCCAGCTAATTAGACACTAAGGTAAAATACATTATTTAGTGAACTTGTTATAAAAACTTGCAAATCAACCAGTAAATAGGGTTTTCACCCTTTTCACGTAATACTACCAGATTTCAGTCGGGGGGCGTGGGAGTGATGTCACATGGGTTGATTGGGGTCAGGAAGCTGTAGGTGGCGGGAGCAGAAACTGAGGGCTGAAGACTGGCTCAGGCAGAAGTATTTCAGGGAGGAGTGATATGGACAGGGATTTTTCTTTTACATAATTGCCAAGAAGTACATTGCCGTTCTATATGTACTATGAGCCCAGGTAGGAATATTTTGCATCTTCAGCCTGTAACCTCAGCTACTTTATAGAGAGCGTGTACTAAGTATAGACACTTTTCCAAAGTTTGTGTAAACTGTCTAAATTAAATGAAGGCTGGCACTTACTTGTAACCAATAATACTGTGGCACAGTGTCTGGGAAAACACTAGAGTGAAGGAACATATCTCCCTAATTGCTCTATGAGACCCAGCATATGAGGAAAATCACAGAGGTTGTGTATAGATCAACGATCATGGGTTCTGTAAGAAATGACTCACTACCTGAGAGAGGGAAACTCTATGCCATGGAAAGGAAGAAATAGGAAGTCTGTGAGGTACTGGCTAAGGCAATTTTGGTGTGAGAAAAATCTCTGCAAGAACCAAGATTGGTGAAAAAACTAACCTTAATGGACATAATGCCCTAAGTGGAACTAGGACTTTGCTGTAGGAAGCAAGACCTATTTAGGCAGTCTGCCAGTGAACCAGGCTTTTCTGTGAGTTATTTAAAAAAACTGTGAGTTGTTTTGTTATTTTGAGTTACTTTTGTTATGAACTGTTATCATTTACTCTCTTGAAAACCTCTGTTGTGAAAAAAACAGATGGATTTCTGTTTAAATTTACCCTTGATGTGCTTGTCTTTGAAAAATTATTGCCAAGGCTTCCGTTTGAGTGAATTTCCAGAATACAATCAAAATTTTTTTTTTGAAAAAACCTGAAGAATTTGAAGACTTTTCTCAGGGACAACTTACATAATCAAAACGTGATAAAACTAGAGGAGAAATGAAAGCAGAAATTTAGCTAGCATAAGCTAATAAAAGTAAAATGTAATTGTAACATTTCAAACAATTTTCTAATAATAATGTGATATGCTTTTACAGTACAGCAGTGCAGTGTCAGATGCATGAATGGGGGAACTTGTGTTGAGGATCATTGTCAGTGCCAAAAAGGCTATGTTGGAGCACACTGTGGACAACGTAAGTAAAAAAAATTCTTCTGCTTTATAAAGAGACAGAGAACCAACAAATGTTGATCGATTTGTGCTTAGAAGAACCCATGCTTTATAGGATTTCTCTGCGTGGACCATAAATGAACTTTGAGCAGGATTTATCAAAAAATGAACATTAGTAGTGATTCAGTTTGGCAAGAAATTGATTAATTGGCTGATTTCATTGATATATTTCTTTGCCTTTAGGATTCTTATCTCAAACCAGTCATTGGGTTTTGGATGTTAAATATAGCATTGCCTAAGGCCATTTCAGGAATTTCTTTATAAAGCTTTTTCTGAAATAGATCCCATCAACCACTGGAACAAATCCACTTTCCTTGATTCAAGATAATTTTCAGATCTAAAATGAAAAGTTGATTTAATAAAAACGAATAAGTCTAATTAATTATGTACTGGTGGCTTTGGTGAGACATGCAAATGATTATTATTATTATTATTATGATAATTAGCCAATTAGCTACATAGCATGCTGTTCCTGTGGCTGTTTTAGCAAACATACTAAAGAATGGCCAATGGTCTTTTCTTACCTTACCTTGTTTAGCTTTAAAGCCTGGTAGCCTGTTAAGTGTCTGCATACTAAGATTTGACTACTAATGCGAAAAAGGAATTAACTCAATATAATTATTTCAGCACTTTTTTGTATAATTCAAACAAACCACCTCCGCAAACTAACCGCAACAAGAAATATTTGAAATGTTCAAACCTGGTCACTAATAAATTGCCTTCAAAAAAGTAAATATTGCAATACAACATGAATATTTAATGAATTTACTGGGACACTCTGCTGTTCTTAAGTAATTGGACTTGTGTAACATTTGAAAGAAAATAATTACCACAAATTCAGTGTCTGAAGATTAAACAAAGATGTATTGTAAAATAAAAAAAAAACAAGGGTTTGGTACATACTGCACTATGTCGGCCCATACAGTCCACAAAGTATGCCTTTGTCAGTTGAAGCCTTGATATGCTAAAGACTTTTATTTTTAAAAAATAAACAGATTTAGAAGAGTTATGTTGCAGTACATTGATTGTGAAGGCGGAAAATAGCTTTAGGTGCATGACGTCTTTTTCTAAATCTGTCCAAACTGATCAAGAGAGAGGCACCACCTTCTAACTAGCTGCCAGTTTATACTTACAGGGAGTAAATAATTCTTTCACAAAACTCCCAGAAATCCTGAGATAATCACACGAGTAATTTTATTCAGTGATCATAACAACAAGTGCTCTTTCTTTTAGAACAGAAAAATGAATCACCAATTCCTCCAGTAATCAGTCTCATAACTTGCCTAGCTGGAACAGTTCAAAATTGTTCCTCTAGTCTCAGTGGGTAAATGGAAACTCTTTTGTCTAATGCCCAGATGCAAATTGAAAAAATGAAATAGACAAATCTTTGTATTTAACATGAAAATATTTCTTCTTTTTACTCATGTTAACTGAAGTAAACATGAATGTTAAAACATAAATGTAAAAAAAATACTTACCAAACTTTCTTTAGAACTGAAATTATTGGTAAAATACTTTGTTCTTCCATTGTGAACGGTACGGGCCAGATTTACTAACACTTAAAAGTTAGACGAAACTCATTTCTATGAATGTCTGACTAAAACTGAAACTGAACTGAAAAAAACAGCGCAGGAAAAAGTCCCAAAAACTGTGACTTTTTTTGAATAGTCACCCCGAAAACTTGAATTTGTTGAATTGTTGCACAAAAAACAGCATCAAAAATCCAAAACCCCTAAAGTTTAGAGACAAAAAAGAATCTTTCAGGAAAGGGAAGGGACATCTGCCATTGACTTCTACATGATCTTAGCATGTTTTATCTGGCGAATTGTTGGATTTAGATTTTTAGCTATTTAGACCTCTTTTAACACTAAACATCTGAACTGGAGAAAAAAACAAATCAGATGGTTACTAAATGACCCCCTATGTGTCTAAAATACATAATTATCTCTATTTACTATGAAAGCACCAATACTTACATAATTACACCCCTCCCCGTGGAGTTTGTATACCCTTTCTGCAATGGGTTTCTGCAAGGTGCTGCAGCTTCAACATAGAGAAAATGGACCACAGCACAGTAAATTGGGAAAACCAAGTCAAGTCAAGTCAAGCAAATGAATTGCAACAATAGGGATGCAAGCCATCAGATGAGGATGGCATCAGTGTGCTGATGTGGTCCTTGATCCAATTGTTTACCCGATATTGGTCGGGTGGGCCTGTCGGATGGCTCCATACATAGTCAGATAAGCTACTGAATGGGTTTGAAGAGCAACTTAAATTTGCCCATGTTTGGCCACCTTTGGGCTCTGGCTTCTGAAGAAACTGATATTTGTGTGTGTATATTTGTCATTGCTTTGGGGGAAAAATCTCTCTAAAAGGACAAACAAATCCACCATAAACACTGAATAAATAATAATAAAAAAGGTGTAATCAATAAAAGAATAGAAGATATCACCCCACCCAGAGCTTCAAAGTGTCCCCTGGTGCTGTCAGTGTGCTACCACCCATTATTTAGCCCTTGTTACCCCCTTCTTTGAATATGCTGGAAGCATATACTAAAGTGCACATCATATTGGGAACAAATCATTTCTGCATTGTAACATTTGAACATCTGTAACATCAAATTGCAGGGAAGACATGATATAACCAGTTTACAAACTCGAAAAACTCAAGTTTATAAATATGGCTTGACTTTTCCTAGGACGAGGGAAATGCGTTTCCCATTTTTGAATTATTTGCTTAAAATGGAGTCAATGAGAGATAACTCTAACACAATTGTAATTTTATTTAGCTTACACAAGTGCACGGTGCATGTAAATAAACTTCTTAATGAAAAAATTGGTATTTTCGCATTTACGACATCTTCAAGCAAGTATTAAACATTCACAATGTAATAAATGTTTAGTGAACAATATTACATTGCGAACAACACTAAACATTTGCAAAAATGCTATTTTACGCATCGCTTATGATTTTTATTACATTCCCCCTTTAAGGAGCTTACGTTAAGAAAAAGAATATATACTTTCCATGCCAGTACCTTGTGTCCTTAGGATATCCCTGATGTATTCATAAAACTGCAACTTTCCTTCTTCAAATATTTCCAAGGAAAAAAAGAAACTACAGGAGAGAATTCATTACATTTTACATATCTACGTGTTTCTAAAACGGCAATACGTATGTGTGAAACTGGGCTCATCTCTGCCTTTTTTTAGCATTTGTGTGGAGAACGTACCATTCTCAAAAAAGAATTAATAAAGGTTTAAAAGCCTATTCTGGCATTCTAATTTCTTTCCTAGAATAAGTTTTTTTGGCAAAATAAATATTAATATTTTAACACGTATTATGCTCATTTAGTTAGGTGTGAGTTGGCAAAAAAATCCCTTTGCAGATGATATTGAAGATTGCGAGACATTTTGCGAGACATTTTGCAAAGCGTCTGCACAATTGTCATCTGTATAAACAAATTAATTCCATAAAGCACCATGAAAGTTAGGGACTTAACCTCCAAGATATGCCATTAAAGATGAATTTGAAGCTGTTTATTTTGGCTTAAGGAAGAAATATCACCAGTGATGTTGTCCATAGCAACCAATCAGTTCTTTGCTTTTGGTCTCTAACTTGTAGATGCTATGGGCAACAATTCCACTGATATGTATCTCTAGTCTTAGTAAACACACCCCAAAAGTCCCTAAATGTTTTTTTTCTATAGTTTTCAAATGAAAGGAAGCTCCATGTCAAGAACATTCTTCTTGAGTGTAGAATAGGAATGGTTCTTCCTCGTTTCCACTCAGAAGCTTAAGCTAAGGGAAACCAACGTGTAAAACTTCACTGCAATGCAAAATAAATAGGGATTTACATGAAAGAAAAAATATTTGAAGATAACAAGACAGTATCACTCTCTCTCTTTCATAAAAAAAAACAGGGATAAGAAACAGGGGTCCTTTAATTTAGTACTCCAAGCTAACTTTTGTTATATCGATAAAAAATTATTTAATATGATTTCTCTTTAATGCATTTCCTAAATACTATTTTGAATAGGAAAATTCTTAGGGGACCATTTGCTAAGGGTACAATTTAATTTTTTTTTCTGATTTGAACTTTTAGCACTAAAAGTTCAAGATTAACTATGCAACAAAACTGCTAAAAATCGGAATCTGACAATTCGCCAACTAAAACTTGTCGAGATCATGTAGAAATCAGTGGCAGATGTCTCTTCCCTTTCCTGGAGGGTCCTTCATTGCTTAAAAACTTTAGAGCTTTTTGGAAATATTAGCAGCAATTAAGTCAATCTCTCTTTTCAGTGATAAAGGCAGTTCAGTTGAGATTTTCTAAAAGTATAATACTATAAAGAATATTGAATTGTACTGCACAAGCAGCTAATTTCAGCGAATTCCTAGTCTAGTGTGAAGCTCCGCCTCTTTTCTGTCACTATGAAAAGTCTCAAAGAGGTGCCTACTGTTTATGCCTGGTTGGTATCCATTGGAGCTGAGGCAACAAACATGCGCAGAAGGCACCTTTGAGGGGGTGGGGCTTTTTGCGCTAGAGTAGAAAGTAGCTGAAAGAGCTTCAGTTGAGCTGTTTGTAATTTAAAAAAGACATGAGACTTAATGCAGGGAGAAAGGCATGTTATTTGAGAGGATGTTTTTAATTGTGTCTGTTCTATTGAACTATATTGTGGAATGGTTTTTGGGTAAAAAAAAACACGCAGATGTAGACATGGATTTTTTTTTAAAACTCTAGTGGCAATACACTGGAACACCATCCTTGGAAGGACCAGGATATAGAAGTAAAATAGAACCTATATTATATAAAATAGATACATTGTTGTAGCATATATATATATATGTATGTATATGTATATATAGGTATATATACTTACTTACGTAATAGGTATTTTTAGCCCACAAATAGTTTTTAATATCCTGTTATTTAAAAGGCATATTTACACTAGGCAATGTATTGAATTTTGTTAATGGCAATCTCCCTTCCTGGTCCAATTTAAAAATAAAATATGATTTGCCTAAATTCAACATATTTTTCTACTAGGAGATATAAATCTATTGGTCGCAGTACTCTGCTATCTACAGATGATAACGTTTTGTATAGTCATCTAAACACTAATAAAGGAGAACTAAATCCCCCATAGACAAAAGCTCACATAGATTGCCCTCCCCCTCCCTGCTCCCATCCTGAAGAGTATATTAGATGCAAAAGTGTCCCTGTATAGAAAGCTGCCCTATAGATGCAGAGTAGCACAGTGTACTTACCAGGCACCATTTTCTTGATTTTCGGATCTTTGGTTTTCATTCCGCATGTTCGCATACACTAAGCTTTCTGGTGCATGTACATTTGGAGATAGACTGTGTAGCTCCAACTGTGCATGCACAAAAAAACTCTGTTAGTGAAGGAAAGGAGAGGAACCAAAGATCCAGAATATGGCGCCTATGAACTCCACTGTGCTACTCTGCATTTATAGGTCAGCTTTTCAAACAGGTACACATTTTCATCTAACTCTGTTGGGAAGGAGAAGGTAGGGGGGAAAATCAGGGCAGTCTATGGGCTTTTGTCTCTGGGGGGTTTAGTTCTCCTTTAAAAAGACCTGCTCTAAATTCTGTAAAACACATCAAAATTATCTTATAGTTTCTAAATCCTATAATGTGCATGATTTAGACTTGGCAGATGCCAAGTGGTCTGATTTTATAAATACTTAAATGGTTTAGTCCAGTATATCATATTGTTGATAGACACATAGATTGATAGATACATTCTGAATTTCTGGAAAGAAGCACATAATTATATCTTTCATTTTTTACAAAATGGATATTCACCTGTGTCCTAGAGAATTCTTATTGGATGTTACACAATACTCCTTGATCAGTGACACAAAATTTAGAACAAATAGTGACACCATTATTTTATTACCCTGGACACACTGAGATAAGAGCTGTTATCAAGAGACTAAACTCTCACTTTGGTTCCATGAAATTTCAGCATAAATTTATGGATAAGTGGAACTCAACATACATTTTGGAGATACATCAATTTTGCTATAGTTATAATCACTTATTTTCCAAAAGTGGCTATTCCAACTTCAGGAGGGACAATATCAGTATTTAATAACTTCACATTCTAGAATAACTCATTTCATGTATTATAGGTTCTTTTTGTTATAAGAAGGTATGTAGCCAAGTTAGTAGTCTTGTGAATGTACAGTGGTGTGAAAAACTATTTGCCCCCTTCCTGATTTCTTATTCTTTTGCATGTTTGTCACACTTAAATGTTTCTGCTCATCAGAAACCGTTAACTATTAGTCAAAGATAACATAATTGAACACAAAATGCAGTTTTTAAATGAAGGTTTACGTTATTAAGGGAGAAAAAAAACTCCAAATCTACATGGCCCTGTGTGAAAAAGTGATTGCCCCCCTTGTTAAAAAATAACTTAACTGTGGTTTATCAATTTCAATTTTCAATTTCAATATCAATTTCTGTAGTCACCCCCAGGCCTGATTACTGCCACACCTGTTTCAATCAAGAAATCACTTAAATAGGAGCTACCTGACACAGAGAAGTAGACCAAAAGCACCTCAAAAGCTAGACATCATGCCAAGATCCAAAGAAATTCAGGAACAAATGAGAACAAAAGTAATTGAGATCTATCAGTCTGGTAAAGGTTATAAAGCTATTTCTAAAGCTTTGGGACTCCAGGGAACCACAGTGAGAGCCATTATCCACAAATGGCAAAAACATGGAACAGTGGTGAACCTTCCCAGGAGTGGCCGGCCGACCAAAATTACCCCAAGAGCGCAGAGACAACTCATCCGAGAGGCCACAAAAGACCCCAGGACAACATCTAAAGAACTGCAGGCCTCACTTGCCTCAATTAAGGTCAGTGTTCACGACTCCACCATAAGAAAGAGACTGGGCAAAAACGGCATGCATGGCAGATTTCCAAGGCGCAAACCACTTTTAAGCAAAAAGAACATTATGGCTCGTCTCAATTTTGCTAAAAAACATCTCAATGATTGCCAAGACTTTTGGGAAAATACCTTGTGGACCGACGAGACAAAAGTTGAACTTTTTGGAAGGTGCGTGTCCTGTTACATCTGGCATAAAAGTAACACAGCATTTCAGAAAAAGAACATCATACCAACAGTAAAATATGGTGGTGGTAGTGTGATGGTCTGGGGTTGTTTTGCTGCTTCAGGACCTGGAAGGCTTGCTGTGATAGATGGAACCATGAATTCTACTGTCTACCAAAAAATCCTGAAGGAGAATGTCCGGCCATCTGTTCGTCAACTCAAGCTGAAGCGATCTTGGGTGCTGCAGCAGGACAATGACCCAAAACACACCAGCAAATCCACCTCTGAATGGCTGAAGAAAAACAAAATGAAGACTTTGGAGTGGCCTAGTCAAAGTCCTGACCTGAATCCTATTGAGATGTTGTGGCATGACCTTAAAAAGGCGGTTCATGCTAGAAAACCCTCAAATAAAGCTGAATTACAACAATTCTGCAAAGATGAGTGGGCCAAAATTCCTCCAGAGCGCTGTAAAAGACTCGTTGCAAGTTATCGCAAACGCTTGATTGCAGTTATTGCTGCTAAGGGTGGCCCAACCAGTTATTAGGTTCAGGGGGCAATTACTTTTTCACACAGGGCCATGTAGGTTTGGATTTTTTTTCTCCCTAAATAATAAAAACCCTCATTTAAAAACTGCATTTTGTGTTTACTTGTGTTATCTTTAACTAATAGTTAAATGTGTTTGATGATCAGAAACATTTTGTGTGACAAACATGCAAAAGAATAAGAAATCAGGAAGGGGGCAAATAGTTTTTCACACCACTGTATGTATGTATTGTTTTATTGTGAAAGCCAATAAAAACAATTTGAAATGAGAAAGGTCTGACAATAATTTTTTGTGGTCTGGAGAACCAAAGGGAGAGAACCCAGTGTATAATGAAATTAGTCTTGAGTTTCATTGTTCTGACCTTTGGTACTACTAATGTCAAAATCTATAGCTGTTTTACAGCTTCAGCTTCTCAGTGGATATAATTAGCTATCAAAGGCAGTTGCTGCCACTTGTTTTTTTCTATTTTATTTTGATCCTTTAGAAGACAACATATAAAACAAAACCAAAACAAAGCCATTTATGAAACTATTTACACTTTCAACTCATTGGAATGCTGTCGTGACCAAAACTACAAACTTAATTACAAGCTAAAGTACCATCTCAGGAGACAATAACTGAACCTGCCTTGTGGGATTTAGGACTCATTTATCAACTTTTTGGTAGTTGCTGAGCTCCTCTTTAAAGGGATCGACACCTAAAACCCATTTTTTAAACAATGAAAGAAAATAAGCAACTATCCAATATACATTCATTAATGATTTACAAATACACTGCGTAAATTTTGTTTTTGGGTGGAGGACACATTTTGCCAATAAGCAAGGAAGTAAGGAGGACTTTCATTGCAGCATTTTTATGTGCACTAAAAGAAAATCGATAGTTATAGTACATTTACATGCCTCTCAATTTTCGCTAAAAAAAGATACATTGTTTGTGAGACTTAATTAAATAAGTGGGCTTTTGGTAGAGAGACCAGAAATCTTAACAAGCTACACCTGCACTTAGATACTGTCAAGCCAATCTGGTCCGATGAGCAATGTCACCCACAAGCACCTCACACTAGGCTGGAGGCTTAACCTGAAGATGAGACAGGAAGCGCAGCAGCGGAGAGAGGCTGGAAGGCCGAACAATGAAGTACCAAGGATTAGGCAGCAGAGTAGTCAAACGGATCCGGGTCAAGGGCAGGCAGCAGGGTTCACAGACGAGATAACAGGCGTAGGGTCAAATCACAGAAATTCAGAAGTAGGAATACGCTAGGCACACTGAAAATGATAACCAAGCACTGATTGCTTGTTTCTAGGCCTATTTAAAGTGTCCCGCGAGATGTGCATAATGACGCAGGCGTCAAGTCGCACGCTCATTGCGTGCGTCAAAGCGCGCGCGTCGCCTACGCGAATGCGTCAGACGCGGCGCCGTCGCGTGTTGGAACGCACGATGCCGCATGCGTTCCACGGATCCCCGCCGCGCCTCAGGTCCCGGGACTCGCTGCGGGTAGGTAGCCTTACAGATACATTGTTTCTTACACTTAATTAAATAAGTGGGCTTTTGGCAGAGAGCCCAGAAATCTTAACAAGCTACACCTGCACTTAGATACATTGTTTCTTACACTTAATTAAATAAGTGGGCTTTTGGTAGAGAGCCCAGAAATCTTAACAAGCTACACCTGCACTTAGATACATTGTTTCTTACACTTAATTGAATAAGTGGGCTTTTGGCAGAGAGCCCAGAAAGTTAACAAGCTAAACCTGCACTTAGACACAATTGTAACTAATAAGCTAAACAGGTCTCTGGGGGGAACAGAGACTTGCAGTTTAAAGGGAAATATCACCTGCATTAGCAAAACCGTAATAACACATTAAACAACCCCAAAATCGCCAGAAATGTGTTCAAACTTTAAATAACCTGCCAAATTTAGTCAAATGGGAGTGGTATTTAGGAGGTGTGGTTGCAAAAAAAAAAAAAATATATATATATATATATATATATTCTGCTGTGCTACACATGGCACTTCTTTTTGTCCCTCTTTCCATTTTTCTATCATCTATCTATCTATCTATCTATCTATCTATCTATCTATCTATCTATCTATCTTAGTTATGCCAAAAAACAAGGGGAATCACATTATTGAAATGCATGTTTTGTCTGTATACTGAACATTTAAAACTGAATAAAGAAAACAAGGGAAAGTGTTTGGAATTTAGGTGAAAGTGTGTTTGGGTTTTTTTTGTCCAGTGAACTTAAGCCTCATTGAATCCTGAGACTTCTGCTTTGATAAACTGTTACCAATGTTTAGATGCATTTGTGCACATTCACTTATTATCTTTTATTCTATTAAGCTCCTTACTATCGGCATTTCCAAAAAAATTATACCCTTCCCTATTAACAGTTTTTTCTTTTTTTTGATTTTCACTTTACTCACTAAATTAAGAAGTTGTTTGGATACCGAAACTTAGCATCTAAAACTATACATTTTTGTTTTGTAAATAAATAAAAAAAAAAATAACAAAGTAGTGTATTATGAATGCCTTCTGATTTATATCATATCTTTCATGTTCAGCTGTCTGTGAAAATGGCTGCCAGAATGGGGGGCGATGTATTGGGCCAAACAGATGCGCCTGTGTTTACGGATTTACTGGACCTCAGTGCGAAAGAGGTAAGGTGAACTTTTCTAGATATTATGTGATAATTTTGGCTTTTTTTTAATGCTTTAGATATCTAAAATTGTGTTCTTGAGATATAGATCTGTTTTCACAGGAATTTTGAAGCAGATAGTTCTAACTTTGACAGTAGCAGTAGGTAACCTGGTAATGGTAGTGTTCATGGCTTATGCTGGAGACTTCTCACCATGATATTGACCTATAATGGCTGTAATCTATTGATTAATGTAAGAATTACACATTCCATTGGATGAGGGCTCATGATATCATTCTTAGTTCCTTGCTGCAGCCAAAGCAATTTTACCTTGTACTTCTTGTGAGTGCCATTGTGAATACCTTACTTGACTTTTTAAGCTTTCTCCATTCAATTTAATTTAGGGCAAAAGCTATATGATTTGGGAGGTAACTAACACAATATTCACCCACATATATGTGGTATAAAGAAAATGATGCATCAAATATTGCATGCTGCCTTGGCATAAAAATCAGAATAAGAAAAGAGTAGTTATTAATAGGGATGTAGAGAACCTAAAAAAAAAAAGTTCGCGAACGCGTTCGCGAACTTACGCCAAAAAGCGCGAATGTTCGCGAACTTTGCGAACCCCATAGACTTCAATGGGAAGGCGAACTTTAAAACCTAGAAAAGCCATTTCTGGCCAGAAAACTGATTTTAAATTTGTTTAAAGGGTGCCACGACCTGGACAGGGGCATGCAGGAGGGGGATCAAGGGCAAAAATTTCTCTAAAAAATACTTTGTTGAAAAAGCGCTGCGTAAAAACGGGCAGACCTAGCTGAAGTACGCGGCGTTTTTTGCTATTTCGCGCTATTGGCACCATGGAAACGGGATTTGCTTACACCAGTACTAGGCTGAAAAACGCCATGTGTGGTTGTGCGGCGTTTTTTTAGGCTGAGAAAAAACGCAGAGAAAAAACGCAGCGAACCCAAATTGCGAACATACGCGGAAAGTTCGCGAACTTACGCATTCGCGAACACCCGATGTTCGCGCAAATTAGTTCGCTACATCTCTAGTTATTAAAGTAAATCTCTTTCAAGTTTCTTATTCCACTAGTAAGCCCTGGTATTAACAGAGAAGGTTCACACAACTAATCATTATAATAAATGTAAATAACACCAGATTGCAAAGTTCACTTTTGGGTTCAAGTTGCCATGTTTTTTACCCCCAGTGCAACATTTTTACCCAGAATTCCTGTAGTTTTGCAGTCTTGCATCTACCGCAGTGTGTTAAAATACATGCAATCTTGCTTGAACTTTTTCATGTTCAGATGTTGTCACTTCTGGAACATGATGTCTGTGCCTTATTCCTTAGGCACCTGCGTTAATTCATTAGAATGTATTTGACTGCTTTGGGCTATCTGTTAGAATTCTTACTCCCTTATTCTAATCACATAAAGAAAAAGGATTCAGACAGTTATTTAAATTATAAAGAGAATGTTAAATTCAAAAGTATCTGTAATATTTTAATGAATGTTAATGATAGATACATTTACCAATACTTAATAAATCATCCCCGTGAATTAATACTGTAGCAAGAAGCTATTTAAAGGAGAAGGAAAGTTATACATATAGGGGGGTTTCCCAAATGTTAAGCACCACCCACTGATTATAAACACATTTGGTACCCCCCCAGGGATTCGAACTTTACTGTAGTTAAAGGGCAGTGAATTTGATATGTGTAATATATAGGGTTTAATCTTATGTGGCATGTTGGGTGACTTTTTCCCCTGTACATCTTTCATATAGGACCCATGGAGCCCACCTGGTTTCCTAACAGCTGTGTAAACAATGCAAGCAATTTTAGAGCTGTGGGACAGTAAGACTGATGGTTACCTGAAGACACTGTACTAAAACAGACTTGTTTTATAACCTCACCATGCTTTGCTGCCTTGAAATAACTATCAGGTTGCTTAGAAACTGCAGAAACTGATCAGCCACTTTTGGTTTCAAACAGGCATAACAATTCCTGGTCTTAAACCATTGATTTTTTGCCTCTGGGGTCTTAGTCAGGGTCAGTGAACCTAGATTATACCCATAACATGTTTATTGCTACACACCTGCTCTGCAAAAAGAGAAAGAGCTTATACTTCCCCAAATAAGCAGCTTCTCTTAAAACTAAAAAAGGATAATAAGCCCATGAAGAAAAAACAATAGAAAATAGCATTTTAAATCTACTAAAAGCTTGATTTGTTTGTTCTGCATTTCGCATGTGTATCTGGCAAGCTGTGATGCTTTCAAAGAAAAGCTTCTGTCAGTTTAATTTTTACCAGAATGATGGGAGTCTTGTTTGGAAACTCCAGCTTGGTAGAATAGTGGAACTAGGACAACAGCCTGGCTTGCCTTTCCTTGTTATTGGCTTGTTGTCACTGGAACTGTTTCAGCAGTATAACTCACTGGTTATGGTTTTAGCAAAGCTAGCTATTAGGAAGGCCGTCTTTCTGGCATAACAGATTTTATTTATTTTCTTCTTTCAATTTTGTATCCACAGTTTCCTAGAAATCTTCTTGGAAGCCATTCTAGATCAGGGTTAAATAACAGATATTTTGATGTTTTATGAACCTCTAGACACAATACAACAAGGCAAATGGAATGTAGACTGTTTTCTGAAAAAAATTGCATTTGTAACTGGGGGGAGCATATGTTTTATTGGCAGTTTATATACATAGTTTATTTACACCTAATAAACAAGACCCATGAATATCCTGTACATTATATCCTTATAAATGGTGCTTATTGATTTAATTAGTTATAAACTTGTATGAAAAAACAGTATGCCCCCTGCTGAAAAACATAAACTATATTAGAAGTCACCTTGGAGTTCCATGACCTGTATAAAGCATTTCGACCTTTGGCCTTGTGCTTTTTGTGGAATTCCTCAGTGACTTATAATATCCTTATATTTTACAGTAGGGGTTTCTTTATTCAATATATTTTTAATCAGTATATCATTTGTTTTGTTTGCATATTATGTTTTATTATATAAAAACATTTTTATATAATAAAACATAATTTCTGGGAAATACTTTACATTATTGCAGTTTGAAGATAGTATTGGTAGCTATGTCGATAACCATATTACATCTAACCTGTTTTGTTAAAAGTAATATGGATATCGACAAAGCTACCAATACTATATTCAAACTGCAATAATGTAAAGTATTTCCCAGAAATGACAGACCCCCTGTGAAATTAGATGATACTGCCCCGTCGAATTAAGGTTATAATAAAGGGTGCAAGCACAGTTTCATTGCAATTTGCTTCACAATAATGATGGCATGGTGCTTCCCATTACCCAGCAATGAAAACTGCTAGTCAAATTTTGGATGACTATTGTAAATGAAGATTGCATGAAATTTGCCTATAATAACAGTAACATTATTACCATAAAGAATTACATCTTGCTTGGATAAACAGGTCCAGTGTTGCAACTGTGTGAATCATCCACTTTGCACAACTTTAGGTTTTTGTGCATCCCTGAGTTTTGCAATGGTGTAGTCTAAAGCATCTTTAACACAGACCTTTCCCTTAATTTCAACCACATGTATGTTTTCCATACAAGTGGCCTTTTATGCTCATTGTATGATACATTCTGACTGGTTGCTCAGCTATCTGCAGTCTTAGCAGACTAATTTCCGGGCTGGAGACAGAAGACCGAGCAGTAACTAATGACTGGCAATGTTACAGTAGTTAGCTAGTTTTCTTTCTTTGTAACAAGAAAATACAATTTGGTTTAACCCTGTAGCTTTTTCAGAATTGATCCCAATCCTTCAGTTAAGAAAAAAAAACAGAACAGTATTTTATTTTTGTTTTAAATCAGTACAAAAACACTTTCAGGTCTATGGATTATTTAGGTACTGTGAAGTATACTGTATGTAAATCAAAACATTTACAGCACTTAAATGATTGAAGCATTTGAAATGATGTTTCATGAAACAACTTCTAACTCAAAAGTACTGCTGTAGGAGAGTATATAATGGAAATAAAACAGTGTCATAACTGATGACAATAAGGCTTTAAATTAATATCTATTTGAAAATATATTAAAAAGAAAAGTTTTATGAGAGATGGATAGATGTGGTGAGAGATTGTGGTAGGCAGCTAATTTAGCAGCTGAGGCTCCAACTAGGAGTGAGAAAGGGCCAGTGTCCCAGCAGTAACTCATCAGACAGGGAGCCAGTAAAATAAGAAACTAGGACTATATAGACGTTAGGACCCCAAACGCAAGGCTGACCCCTGTGCCGAAGAGGAAGAACAGGATTGTAGGGATCAGGTGGGCCCAGCAACCTTGGAACCTTTGTACTATTTATTGACATTTGCTTGGGATTTTGTATAACATTTATTGGAGAATGTGTGCCGGTGACTGTGAATAAAGCGTTCCAGTGTTCATCTGTAGGACCGTGTGGACCTCCAGTTTTAATCCTCTTTGTCTTGTGACATTGGTGTGTACCTGAAAGCGTTATATTGGCCAACTAAAAGTTATTGGGTACCAGGCTACATGCTGATTTTCTTTTCCTGTATCCATTTCTTTCTACTTACTAGTGCAGGGATTGGACTATTATCCAGAAACCTGACATGCAGGAAACCCTGAACTATGGGAAACCCATCTCCCATTAAAAAAAACAACTTTTTTTTCTTTCTAGTAATAAAACAGTACCTGGTATGTGATAACCAAGCATTATAATTTAATTGGTAGGAAAATAGTCCTATTGGGTAGTTTTTGTAGACTATACTTATGGTGATCCAAATTACGGAAAAAATACCTTATCCAGAAACCCCAGGCATTCTGGATAATAGAGCCTGTACTACATAACAAATAGACATTTGATATTCGCTCACATAAAAACTGCATAAGCCTCCTGCAGGACTGGGTTTTATTCTGCAAACAAATAATACAATAATTGTCAAAGATGTTATGCACAGTGATATCAACCTTATTCCACAATCCAAACCAAATGTGTTTTTCCTGTGACTACACTGAGGGAGAAGATGTTTAACAAAGGGGCACATTTACTAACCCACGAACGGGCCGAATGCGTCCGATTGCGTTTTTTTCGTAATGATCGGTAATTTTGCGATTTTTTCGGCGTCTTTATGATTTTTGCGTAAAAACGCGAGTTTTTCGTAGCCATTACGAAAGTTGCGCAAAGTCGCGATTTTTTCGTAGCGTTAAAACTTGCGCGAAACGTCGCGCCTTTTAAGTTTTAACGCTACGAAAAAGGCACGACTTTGCGCGCAAGTGTTAACGCTACGAAAAAATCGCGACTTTGCGCAACTTTCGTAATGGCTACGAAAAACTCGCGTTTTTCCGCAAAAATCGTAAAGACGCTGAAAAATTCGCGTTTTTCCGCAAAAATCGTAAAGACGCCAAAAAAATCGAGTTTTTACGCAAAAATCGTAAAGACGCCGAAAAAATCGCGTTTTTACGCAAAAATCGTAAAGACGCCGAAAAAATCGCAAAAAATACGGAAAAGTCGCAAAATGTTCGTTTCCAATCGGAATTTTTCCAATTCGGATTCGAAATCGTGTCTTAGTAAATCAGCCCCTAAGTGTTAGGTGTAGTTCTAGCAATCTTACCTGCACCTTTCCCCAATCAGCATCAGGAGAAACCTTTTTATAGACCCTGCCTTGCTTTGCTCCTTGCCTGAGCAAACAGGTTCTTTTGTGAGTTAGAGTTTAGCATTTGTGCTTTAGTTAGAAAATACTGTTGTGAAATCTGCCTGTCTGACCCTGCTAATTCCTAATCCTCTGGTTCTGCATTGTTGTTGATTCCTATGTATGATTTTGTCTTGTTTTCTGACCATCTGCTTAGTCTCATCCCTTGTTGGTGCATGTCTCTGATTTTGTGTGTATGAACCGGCTAGGCTTCCCAAACTGCTCTGTTGTGTTTCCCCCACAGACTGCCCTAAAATCTGAGCAGGTTACTGCCTTTCTGAATTACTGCTTCCATCTGTGCCTGAACAGTTCCCTAGCCTGTAGTACTCATTACAAGGGGTGTATTCAGAGTAAGCACCCTGCAGCCTGTTCTTGGATGACTATAACACCCTTTATGAGATTCCCTAACACTAGGAAGGTCTGAATGTAGTCTCATATGGCCTAGAAGGTCTTTTCCTAAATGAAAATTGTGATGGCAAGCCCATAGGATTGGCAGCTGCCCTGTCCCACATATATCTGAGGCAGTATATAAATATTACAAAAATATACCTCCACATGCTCCAAAGAGCATCTCAATTGGTATGTCTAAAGTCATTGACCAACAATAAGTAAGTGACACCACACAATTAAAGGGATGCAGATATTCAGTGCATGGACGGAACTATCAGAAATTCTAATTAACTAACTAACCAGTCAAAGATCAGCAGGTTTAAGCATTACCTATAACTGTACATGTAGCCAATGTTTCATTCAAGTATATCATACTTCACACCAAAATATTGCATGTTCCTTGTTTTACTAGTTGTTGGGATTATTGATAATAAGAGTTTTCAGCATGTGCTTTTGTTAGATGTGAAATAACTGAGATGGTATAGCAGAACAAGTTAAAGAAAGGAATCTTTAATGCAAGCAACCAGAATGTAGTCAGGAAATTCCCTCCTGTGTGTGCTTGCACTTCATATTTAGTCATATTTATGAGCAAGGATTGGCCTTATTCCTAGTAGGAAAAAAATCCCCCCACATCATACAGTAAACCTTAAAGCAATTTGAGGTCCAGATTACTGGATTTTGTAAACCAGGCCTCTGGCCACTGCTCAAATTCAGAATAAATAATAAACCTAGTGCGTGAAATAATTTTGCATTTTTTTTCTGTTATTTATAATTACATTTAAGACGCTACTGGGTTTTTCAAGATGATGTGAAAACCAGACAGAAAAAATGTTTAGTTAGACATAACATTATCTAGTAAATGGGGAGTATTTTATGGGCTCCTGTGATATTTATAAGGTTAACTGCATTCACCCAAATGCAAAGAGCTATATAAATTTAAGGTTTGTAATAGACATTCTGCACATCTCAGTGTGAATGCATTCGATTTATGCTGGGTTGGGGATAAATATAAAACTTCAAATACCTGTTATGTGTACTTTGTAGTGAATTAAGCTGGGAAAGAGTTAACTTAAGGGTGGGGGTGTTTTTCTCACTTTTTAATACTGGAAATTATTCATTCTATAATATTGAAAATAATATATTGTAATTGTGCTTTAGAAGTGTGCTTGTAATTGTGCTGTTTTGTGCAGTGTGATTTTTGGGAGTTATTTACTTTTTTTTCAAACGTTCTAAAATATTTTTACTGGCATTGGGGCTGTCTTTGCTTTATCCCAGGTTTTGGGGTTGGATTTCCAGTTATAGCAGTCTTACAGCATTAATGCCATTTATTATTTATTTTAAAAGTTTTACTTTTCTAGCACTGCAACTTTGAGATGCTGTAGTTAAAGGGGACCTGTCACCCTAAGAAGTAATTCCAGATTATTTTCTATCTTGTTAGTCAAGTAATATAAACTTTAAATTAGTTTTATTTGTTTGGCGAGGTTGCTGATACAATCGTTTGCTCTGGACCAATGATTAGATCATGCTGAACTATACAAATCCACCCAATATTCAGCAGGACACCAGAAAGGCCCCATACATGGGCCAGTAAGCTTCCAACTGAGTTCAGAGGGGCCAACTGCAGCTTTTATCAGCCCCTGTATGGCCACTTTAAGTAAGCGGTGTGTTGTACTAAATATAATTAAAGCCTCAATCATATAGGACTAGTAATATTACATATTAAAATAATAACATATGCGTTCAAAATACAATTTTCTAGTTTACCATAGGCAACAAATGCAGGAAAAAGCATTTTGTGGCTGTGGTTCATATGTTTTATCTCCAATGCTTTACGCTGACACCAATGCTGGGGTATTTTCAGATTTATAGCCCTGGGACAGTACATATTTCTCTTAGGCAGCAAACCTCCTTGTCTGCTTTTACAATTAGACAGTAAGTTCTCCATACTGCATATCTTTATTTAAAGAGTTGACAGATGGAGAGATGTATTCTGCTATTTTTGCACGTCTGATCCAAAAATCTTGTCGGACACAGGCCTTGACATTCTTTTATTCTTCTATTTTACTGCTGTGATGAAAAAAGACAAATGTGATTTATGGCGCCTTGGGCAGACATAAATAATCAATATGGTATGTAAAGCATTTTTACATTACTTGTGATTGTCATTATTTCATTGGATTCAAATTCATACAGTATCATTGTGTAAATATAACAGTACTGTACATTAGGCCTGTTATAAAGAATACAGTTATTGAATCTAATATTGGGACCCAGGGTTCGTTCTGTACTGTACTGTAGAACACAATGCTTTAGGCTACTAAAACATTTTAAACATCACATTTCAGTGTAACTATTCTGCCATTAACTTGGATTTATGCTAGCTCAATTAATATTCAATACAAGGTACTGTATATATATAGAGGAAAATGCCAATTATTAAAAAATAAAGAAATGTTTATTTAAACAGCACACTATGAGTAATGTCATAGCCATATATCAGAGTTTCTGGCCTACTGGTTTATATATAATAGATGCCATTCTTGTACTGTACATTTTTTTTTACAATGTGCACACTCATAGGCTGTTAAATGCTAATTTGAAAGTAGGAAAATGAAAACTGAAAAATGTATGTCTGGAAAGTCTTAAAGTGCTTAAATCATGCCTCTGCAAAGAATATTTTATTAACAGTACACTGGAAATAGAATAAATGTTACTGGAAACAGCAGTGTTCTTAGAGTTTCCAACCAGAAATCCCTTAAAGGGGCCTTCACAGATTTTCTTAACAAATTCATAAACAAATACAAATTACAGACATCAAAGAATATGCAGTAAATTTCACAATAAAACTCTGTATAGGTTAATGAACTAGTTATTTGCTGTTTTAACAACAGTTTGTTGTTTATTATTAAACATGTTAAATGTGATTGTAGATGCATCATAGTACAGAAATGCATACAGATCTGAAGAATGATCTGGATTCAGACAGATGTTTGATAGGAAAGGAATGAGAGCCAGACTGATCATGCACTGGTGATGAGAAACATAGGTGCCAGTTCATGATCTAAGGAGCACATTGTAGCCAGAAGCCCTGAGATCTGTATCAGAACAGGGCTAATGCAAGTTATGTCTTCAACATGTTTAATCTGTTGAAGAATAAAATTGTCATTCAAGCTGCATTTGTATCAGCACATCACAGATTTGTATAACATTTATATTATAAAAGTGTTTTCTTAATAATTGTTCATGACATGCCAAAACTTAATCCAAATAGAAACATATTTTTGGGATATGTAATTGTGTATCACAGATAGAGTGTTTATTTAATAACATTGTATGTTTTTTATTGTTTGCTTTTGTAAAAGTCATGGCAGAAAGGTGGATAAACCATCATTATTGTATGGGTATCGACAGTCAAGGTATAACATTCTTTACAGATGTTGATGAATTTTTTTGGATTAGAGTGATGGTGAGGCATGGTAGCTTCACCATTAGCCTAATGTAAGTCATCTGGTCTGGCATCTAGATAACCCCAAAGGTGTATATCTGCTAATGTGCTGCAAAGTTTTTAGTGCATGCTAAAATGAGAGCCTGCTGCCAGGGTGTATTTACTCACCCCGTGCAAACTCAGAAACTGTTTGGTGCCAGATTCTATATTTAAGCTAACTTCCTGTCTAGGGTTTTGCCTATGCTGGCCTATCAGTATTGCTGCAGAACAGCCTTAATGGGATATGACTTTGAAGGTTTTCATTTATCCAGGACATGGTATATCTAGTATAAGTAGATCAAGAGCAACTAGACTTGATAAGTAATCACTGAAGATGTTTCACTACTCATCTGAGCAGCTTCTTCAGTCTCTCCATTTTCTCCAGGGAACTGAAGAAGCTGCTCGGATCAGTAGTAAAATGTCTTCAATGATTACTCAGCAAGTCCAGTTGCTTTAGATTAATTTATACTAGATATACCTTATACCATGATACTTTGGTATTCCTATCAAGGTAACTCCACAGCATTCACACCTCTGTGAGTTTCAGATGTCACCTTTCTGAAGAGTTACAAAGTGCCATTGTGATTGGATTAGGTGAAGAGTTTATATGCTGAGGACTTCCCATACCAGTCAGTCCAACTGAAGAATCTGCTCGGATGAGTAGTGAAATGTTTTCAATAATTAATTAGCAAGTTCAGTTGTTTTCGATTTACCTATACTAGATTTGTTGTGCAGCAGGTTTAGAAGCAAAATGCAAACGTCAATTGTGTTATTAACAATAGGGAAGCATTTCAAATCTTGTCACATCAAAAGTAAAACTCAATCAGAGGATAGAAGTAGAGTTCTGATCCTAATAACTTCAGAAGTTAAAGTACTTAGGTCAACATAGTTTATGTCCTGATCAGTTGCTGGGTCAGCTCATTCAACATTTTAAGTGAGATCTGTAATTTATGTTTGGAATTTTTGACCATGCCTCATAATCTTTTCTGCTTCTTTATACCAAGCTCCACAGTCATATGACAAAAACATTTTTGCGCCTTATTTGCAGATAAAACTTCAATCCCAAGGGTTTCTAAAGAATATTGAGATTTACTGGTTAACAAGTGGTGTTTTCCCTAAAACTCTATTTCCAACCGTATTAATCCCAGATGTAGATGACGTGTTTTAAACATTCGTGTGACACTGAATATCATCTGTTGGTGTATTTTTTGTGTTTACTGCACTGTATTTGATTACTAACAGATAACAGCCCAGAATCTCTACTCTCTATGCAGTCCACTGTAAATATTATATTTTAATCTGATGTTATAATGCATTCTTCACATTCTCCTTATGAAGTCTGCATAATTCCAAATACAGATGGACTAAAAAGATTGTTCTCTTTAGTGCAGTATGTTGAACCAAGTATTATTGTTACCTTCTGCAAGAAATAAGAATGTCAGATTGAGATTTTTTGTATTGTCTTAAAATACTTTAGTGAGTGTAATCCATGCTGAATTTTGAACCCATTTCTTTATCCACATCAATTTTCCTTCAATTTACTTACCATTTTAAATATATGACCACTGATATCTATATAATTGGTACCGATTAAGTTAAAAGCTTTATTTAAACGCGACTGAAAGAAAAGCATACTACAGTATTTAAGTTTTATAATAGTTTTATAAAAATACTCAAAGTATATCTTACTGTGAAGAATTAAGTTCAGCTGTTTGTTTGGGTGTTCATAATTTCATAAGTTTGAACACAGTATGATGGAATGCAAATTGAAGGACCATCCTCTTATACAGGGATCCCCAACCTTTCTTACTCGTGAGCCACAGTCAAATGTAAAAAGACTTGGAGAGCAACACAAGCATCATAAAAGTTCATGGAGGTGCCAAATAAGGGCTACGATTGGCTATTAGGTAGCCTCTATGCACACTATCAGCTTACAGGAGGCTTTATTTGGTAGTAAATCTTGTTTTTCTTCAACTAAAACTTGCCCCCAAGTCAGGAATTAAAAAATAACTTCCTGGTTTGGGGGCACTGGGAGGAACATCCAAGGGGTTGGTGAGCAACATATTGCCCCATTGGTTGGGGATCACTGCTCTTATACATAAGGACGTTAACAGATACTTTTTGGTCAGTGAACTTTGTGCCTGTATGACAGCATTATTGCAGAACTACTTAGTAGTACTTTGTGGCAAAAGGCAACATCAGTGTTTTGATCCTCAAAGTTCTTTTGAGGATTAATTTGACTAAATACCAAATAAATAAATACATAGCTAGTACTTAAAAATACTAATAGCTGGAATATTTCATTGTCCCAGTGGAGGTTTTTTAACAACAGGCTTGTCTCTTTATGATCAGTGTAGGTAACATAGTAACATATTAACACAGTAGGTTGAAAAAGACGGACGTCCATCAGGTTCAACCATAATGCCTATATATAACCTGCCTAACTGCTAGATGATCCAGAGGAACGCAAAGAACTCCATCTGAAGCCTCTCTAATTTGCAGCAGAGGGGAAAAAAATTCCTTCCTGACTCCAAGATGGCAATCAGACCAGTCCCTGGATCAACTTGTAATAACAGCTATCTCCCATAACCCTGTATTTCCTCACTTGCTAAAAAGCCATCCAGCCCCTTCTTAAAGCTATATAATGTATCAGCCAGTAGGACTGATTCAGGCAGAGAATTTCACAACTTCACAGCTCTCACAGTAATAAATCCTTTCTGAATCCTTTTCTTCTAAACGGAGTGGGTGCCCTTGTGTCAGTTGGAAGGACCTACTGGTAAATAAAGCATTAGAGAGGTGATTATATGATCCCCTTATATATTTATACATAGTTATCATGTCACCTCTTAAGCACCTCTTCTCCAGTGTAAACAAACCCAACTTGGCAAGTCTTTCTTCATAACTGAGACTTTCCATACCGTTTACCAGCTTAGTTGCCCGTCTCTGGACCCTCTCTAATTCAATAATGTCCCGTTTGAACACTGGAGACCAAAACTGAACAGCATATTCTATATGGGGGAAGAATAACACCCTCCTCCTGTGAATCTAACCTTGTTTGCCCTAGCAGCTGCTGCCTGGCATTGCTTGCTACAGCCAAGTTTATTATCTACAAGGACTCCAAGGTCCTTCTCCATTAGGGATTTGCCTAGTGCAGTCCCATTAAGGGTATAAGTGGCTTGCATATTTTTACATCCCAGGTGCAGGACCTTACATTTATCTACATTAAATCTCATCTGCCACTTAGCCACCCAGATTGCCAGTTTGTCAAGATCTTGCTGCAAGGATACCACATCCTGGATAGAATTGAATGGGCTGCAGAGTTTTGTGTCATCTGCAAACACTGATACATTACTTATAATACCCTCCCCTAAGTCATTTATAAACAAGTTAAACAAAAGTGGACCAAGTACAGAACCCTGAGGGACCCCACTGAGAACCTTACTCCAAGTAGAGAATGTGCCATTACCAAACAACCTTCTGTACCCAATCCTGTAGCCAGTTTTCTATCCATGTGCAAAGACCAATAGACCTTAGTTTAGAAAGCAGTCATTTGTGGGGAACGGTATCATGCTTCAACAGTATCAAGCATCAACAGTAATGCTTTGGAAAAATCCAAATAGATCACATCTATGTCATCCCCACTGTCCAGCTTCTTACTAACTTCATCATAAAAAGCAATTAAATTGGTCTGACATGACCTGCCAGTGGTTGTTATAGATTTAGAACTTCTCAATGGTGATAGGAATAGGGATTTTTTTTAATCTACATTTTACTCGCTCCTATAGAGAAATCAATGAAGTTAAAACATACACCAGACATTAAAATAGGACTAATGAGACAATCACCCAGAAGAATCCAGACTACAGTTCTCTTATTGATGAAAGGGAAAAAAGGCAGTTCTTAAAAAAGAGGGACATGGAATGGAAATTATATTTATTTTAAAGTCATTTAAAATTGATTCTTCTAATGTGTTTAAGTCCCAATGACTTTATATTCCTGCTTTTCAAATGAAATATTTACACACTATAATGTTGTGTAAAAAATGACAGATCTTTTAGAATTGAAAGAGATATTTAATGTCTCAACTGCAGGGTTCTTAAATGGCATAAATAACTCAAATGGCAAAAATAAGAACCATATGTTATTGTTGAAGAATATCAAAATAATGATAATGTCATAAACCAAACAGGACTTAACTGCATGAGAAATGTATGTATTCACAAGCAGGTACAGAGAGAGAGTGAAAGGATTAAAAAGAAAATAAAAATCTGTACCTTGCTACATTGACAAATAGATATTTGTATCTACTTCTAAGGCAAGTAATGACAAACTTGGATTCCATATAAGTAGAAAGCTATATGTTATGATGAGTTTTCATTTAATCTTTTCCACACTTGTGAATTGGCACAGGAATTTGGTCTATAGTGACATTATACCCTAAGGAATATTTGCCAATTTAAAATGAACACGTGCAGATGTAATTTGCCATATACTTAGATGCACCACTAATGTTAACAGTGCTCTTCAAAAGTGGTTACACTGACTTCAAGTTATTTTATCACCAAAATGAGGTACTACCTAATAAAATGCATAATTGGATATCACTGAAATTTTGAAAAGCTCTGGACCGCTGAAAGCTCTGGAAATCTGAAACAGATTATCCCTTTCAAAAAGAACTGAAAGGAGACCAGTAACATGTAAATAAATAACATAATTATTTGGGCAGTTGTTGACTAAGCTTTTTGTAGTCAAATATTTGTTTAGAATAAGCTTTTATATTCAGCTAATGTAGTTTCTGCAATAGAAAGCCCCATGTAGTTATGGTAAGCACATGTAGTTCATTTTAATGAGTACCTTTTTAAGCATTTGAAAGAATATAAAGTCATCATTGTATAAATGGGCCTCATACATTTTAACCTAAATGAGCTAATATAGATAACATACTTGTTTACTTGGGCTCCCAAAATAGTCAAATATATAAACTTTTTATTGGTAGTGTCAATAAATAGCAGAATTATAAGTCTGGGTAGCTCAGCAAATAAATGACCTTCCGGAGTAAATACAGGTACCTGCAAGGCATCTAAGAAGGTGGAACTCTCAGATTAAATACATACAGATACAAGAAGGTGCCAAATGTTCAGAGTAAACACAGAAGCAGCATAAGAAGGCAGGGTAAACATGACTTGTATGTTCAACAACCTCAGATTAGGAAATACATCAATAGGCCCATTTGTGTGCTTAGGAAAGACACTTTATTTTCCTGTGCTTAAGTCATCATATGTAGGTTGTGCATCCTAATATGCAAAGTCAGTCTGCAATTACAGATATTTAGTAAACTATTATATAGCATTGTGCAGATTTTTTTTTTCATGTTGATTTTTAGACGTTTAAACTTTGTTTCATGTTAATATCATAGTAACATAGTAAGTTAGTTTAAAAAAAAAAAAGGCATACGTCCATCAAGTTCAACCTTAATGCCTACAATATAACCTGCCTAACTGCTAGTTGATCCAGAGGAAGGCAAAAAACCCCATCTGAAGCCTCTCTATTCTGCCACAGAGGGGAAAAAATTCCTAGATGGTAATCAGACCAGTCCCTGGATCAACCTGTACTAAGAGCTATCTCCCATAACCCTGTATTCCCTCATTTGTTAAAAAGCCATCCTACACCTTCCTGAAACTATCTAATGTATCAGCCAGTACTACTGGTTCAGGGAGGGAATTCCACAACTTCACAGCTCTCAGAGTAAAAAATCCTTTCTGAATATTTAAATGGAACCTCCCTTCTTCTGAACGGAGTGGGTGCCCTCGTGTCAGTTGGAAGGACCTTCTGGTAAATAAAACATTTGAAAGGTTATTATATGATCCCCTTATGTATTTATACATAGTTATCATGTCACCTCTTAAGCACCTCTTCTCCAGTGTAAACAGACCCAACTTGGCCAGTCATTCTTCTTAACTGAGACTTTCCATACCCTTTATCAACTTGAAACTTGAAAACTTAACTGCTTAAAAACACCAACTTGAATGCAGTGAATTAACATTTTACCCTTCATTTTTAGTGAGTCAATGTCAAATTTTGAATTTAACTCAAAAACTCAGATTGAAAAATAGCTTGAAATTTGAAAATACAATTCTATTTTTATCAAGTTTTCACGTCTTTTCCACCTAATCTTGCAAATTTGAGCTTTAAAAATTTGAATTTGCAATTTTTGCCCCCAAATATGTAGAATCAATGTAAAAACTTGAATTCAAATGTTGATATATCTTTCCCTTTGTATAGGTATGGGATCAGTTATTTGTAAACCAGTTATCCAGAAAACTCCATATAATGGGAGGGCCATCTGCATTTTAATCAAATTATTCAAATTATTTTTATTTTTTTTTTCTATGTAATAATTACAGTCCCTTTTACTTAATTACAACTAAGCTATAATTTATTCTTATTGGAGGCACGGTCCTTTTGGGTTTAATTCATGTTTAAATTAATCTTTAAGAAAACTTAAAGTATGGAATTGGAAATTATGGTCCCGAGCATTCTGTACAGGTTCCATACTTGTATTAGCACACCTGGAGAAAAAACTGGTATGCATTCCCAAACTGCCATTTGTAGAGATGCTGTAGAAATATTATATGCCTTGCCAGATCTTTAAACTTCAATCTTTTCTTTAACTTCTATTGGTATTGGAGGTGATGAGAATATCCAGTAGAATCCTACATTTATGGTTGCCATGATGGTAGGTTTTGTAGAGGGGCACAACATTCCCTTTATTATTTGTCAAGACTCAATTTTAGTCTGCTGTCTACAGTGGCTTTTAGGAATGCAGGGTATCATTTGTACTCACTATGGATGTACCGAACCCAGTTTTTGGGTTCAGCCGGACCCCCAAATCCATTTTAAGGGATTTGGCCGAATACCGAACCACTAATTATGCTAATTAGGATATGAAAGGGTTAAATGTCAGTGAGTCACTTTCGTGTTCACGCAGCCACATTTAACCCTTCAAATCCTACCTAGTATATGCTAATTAGGATTCAGTCGCTAATTAGGATTCGCCCGAATCCGAACCCTGCTGAAAAAGGGCAAATCGTGGCCGAATACAAAACCAAATCCTGGATTTGGTGCATCCCTGGTACTCACAAATCTCTTTAATTCTTTAAAAAATAGCTATAAACACGCTTGACACACTTTGGGGCTGATTTACTAACCCACGAATCCGACCCGAATTGGAAAAGTTCTGACTTGAAAACGAACATTTTGCGACTTTTTCGTATGTTTTGCGATTTTTTCGGCGTCTTTACGAATTTTTCGTTACCAATACGATTTTTGCGTAAAAACGCGAGTTTTTAGTAGCCTTTACGAAAGTTGCGTAAAATCTTGCGCTTTTTCCGTAGCGTTAAAACTTACGCGAAAAGTTGCGCCTTTTTCGTAGCGTTAAAACTTAAAAGGTGCGAAGTTTCGCGTAAGTTTTAACGCTACGAAAAAAGCGCAGCTTTTTGCGCAAGTTTTAACGCTACGAAAAATCGCAAGATTTTACGCAACTTTCGTAATGGCTACGAAAAACTCGCGTTTTTACGCAAAAATCGTATTGGTAACAAAAAATTCGTAAAGACGCCGAAAAAATCGCAAAAATACGAAAAAATCTCAAAATACCGATCTTTACGAAAAAAGCGCAATCGGACTCATTTCGACCCGTTCGTGGGTTAGTAAATGTGCCCCTTTGTTTCATGCATTTAATCATAAGCATATACAATTTAATATTGTGTTTAACTGTTATAGTTAACGTAGATTTTCAGAGAAAGATCCATAAAGGGTTGAGTGCTGCCTTTCAAAAGCCATGATGTATGCAAGCAAAAAATGAGACTGACCCCCCCCAAAAAAAAAAAAAAAAACCCGCTACTTAAGTATGCCCAGTTGAATGAACAAAACCACCTCTGTAATGTGCCTTTGCCCAGATATACCCAAGGCGTGATTTCTGCATGACACCATTATATACCCACAGGGAGCTGCTCAGGCTCTCATACTGATTAACTCAAAATGCCAGTGCTTATAACTAGCTAAGCCATGTGTTTGTGTTGTTAACAAAAATGTAAACTGTCTTTGGAGCAACATAACAGAAGTTTTAAAATCACATATTTATGTTTACTTGTGTTTTATTTCACTGTGTCTGGCTGTATGCCATCAGTAGTGGGTTTTTTTTTTTTTTCAGCCTTAGCAATCATTTGCTGAAACATCTTTGCTGACATAAATACATTTGCAAGATTACCAACTCCTTATTTTATAGACTCATGTATGTGTTTTCTAAAGATTCATGTACAGCATTGGGTGCAAAAGACCCTGCGTCTGTAGTTGCTTGTATGCCTTTTGTTCATTCTCAGTTATGTAATTGTTTTTTTCTTTTCTTCCCTGGTCTTAATTTTTTATTTATTTGAATTATTAGCCTTCTATATTTGCCACCTTCTGACCTACAACAAAAAATGCTAGGACCCTGGCAACTAAAAAGAGATTGCTGTTGAGGCTTTAATGTTATTATTCATATTTACTATTGATCTTATTTCTATTCCAACTCTCTTCTATTCATTTTCTATTTTGACTTTCAATCTGCTACCTGGTTGATAGTTTTTTTAAGCTGTTAAATTGTTAAAATTTGAGGTCTGACGGCTTTACAGTAAAAAATGTTGTATTACAAAAACACACAAAATTTAAAAAATTACATGGATTGTAAATTATGTTAGATAACCTCTAATTTTAAGTTGACTACACCTGGAGGTTACATATATACTCAAACAGTAAACATTTTTTGTTCCTTTGCCATTTCTTGTATCCCTTGTATGCATATCAGTGTGCACAGTTTTATTAACCTGTTCTGTCCTTAACAGAATTTTACTCTCTGGTCTCTTTCAGACTACAGAACAGGGCCCTGTTTTACACAAGTTAGCAATCAGATGTGCCAGGGTCAAGTCACTGGTATAGTGTGCACGAAAACTCTTTGCTGTGCCACTATTGGACGTGCTTGGGGACACCCTTGTGAAATGTGCCCTGCTCAGCCACAGCCTTGCAGACGTGGTTTTATTCCAAACATACGGAGTGGAGCATGCCAAGGTAAGCAGCACTATCGTATTTTTATCGAAATGTTTGTTTCTCAACTATTAACACAAATTGGAGGGTTTGTCATTTTAATACACCTACTTGTAATGACAAATACCACTGCAAAATTCAACACTGTATTCAAGTGAAACCTTCCTAATATGTAGTGAATCAAGAGAAATGTGAAAAAACATCTGAAGCTGTTTTCCATTTGCCTACGAAGGGCAATGACTGCATCAAAACTGTACTAAGCGGGGCTTAAAGGGACAGTAACACCAAAAAATGAAAATGTCTAAAAGTAATTACTATATAATGTAATGCTGCCCTGTACTGGTACAACTGGTGTGTTTTCCTTAGAAAGACTACTATAGTTTATATAAATAAAGCTGCTGTGTAGCTACGGGGGCAGCCATTTACAGGAGAAAAGGCACAGGTTACTTAGCAGATAACAGATAAAACCCCATTATATTCTACAAAGCTTATCTGTTATCTGCTATGTAACCTGTGCCTTTTCTCCTTTTTCCCAGCTTCAGTGGCTGCCCTCGTGTTGACATAGCAGCTCCTCTATATAAACTATAGTAGCGTTTCTGTTGCAAACTTACCAGTTTTACCAGCACAGGGCAACTGTACATTATATTTTAATTACTTTAAAAGACTTTCATTTTTTGGTGTTACAGTTCCTTTAAGGCCTTAGTGGTCACAGGGGCAATGATCTAACTGGTGAAGCCCCCTTACCCTTTATAGATAACTCTTTCCACTCCATCGCATCTGCACTGCTGTCAGTGTTCCCTAATAGCTTCTGCATATATATTGCATCAGTTCTGCTCCATTCTGCCTCTTTCTTTAATTATATGGCCAGATTCTGTGCTTTGTCCTACCCTAACATATGTCAGCAAATGGGTACCCAGAGAGGGTGGTCACATGTATGTAACCCAATCATGAATCAGAGTGAGAGGGCTCATTGTTATTGGCATAATAGAAGAGCCAATCACTGCTACACACAATTGACATCTCTCTATGGCTTTAATTGGCTATCATATGGAGGGGCAGGACTTACTAACAGAATAGGACCCAATAGTGACAGATAAAAAGAAATCAAGGGCTGATGCATTACACGTGACAGTGCCGTATATTTGAATCTGGTGAGGAAAATCTACTACAGGGTGAACAGGAATAGATAATCTTGACAAGGTGGGGGGAGCAGAAAGTGAAAGATCTCTGCGACAGAGATGCACACACTAATTAGTGCAGGACTGACAGCAGCAAAGTAAGAGAGAACACTGTGGGCCCCAGCAATCAATGGGACCTGGACAAAAGCCCCAAGTTGCCCTGCTATTAAGAGTTAAATTCAGTAACCCTGTATTAACCCTGTAACTCAAAGCTCAATTATGATATCCTTAAACTCCTAATTTTACCTCCTTTCTATAAATCCTATAAACAGATTGATATTACAGCAGGAAAAACCTTCATATGCTGATAGAAAACCTTGCATCAGTTTGAAATCCTTTTATTTTAAAAATGCCTCACCTCCAAATTTCGGTCATGTAAGCTCTCTGTAGCACAGGTACAAGGCTAATCAACCAATGTTACACTTAGCACTTATAGAGCCAAAATACTACTAGCAAACACGTATTACTAATTGCATTAAATAAGAAATGAATTAACATTTTACAGTGAACCTGGATGGTTCTAGTTAACCATATTAAAGGACTTTTGCAGAACATACCACTAACATGAACTAATAACAGATTACTTGGTGGGTTGATGGAAATGCTTTCAGTAGAGATTGTCTTTTGAAAGACCCAAGTCATAATACCTCCCAGTCAGATAAAGAGATGTTTGCCACATGTTAAAAATACAGAGCTATGATTGTTATGTGCCAAAAAAGCCACTCATGTTGGAAATACTACTGATCTTTTAACTCATTGTAGATAAGTGTCTTAATATTCTACAATATTCTATAAATGCATTATTACTATCAAAGAATCATGTCATAGTCTGAATATTAGTATTTATGATGTCCCAAAATGAAATATTTCCTTGAATTTACTTATCAAAGACTGAAATTACAAATGTATTTGTATGAACTCGAGTTGTGAAAAAACTGTTGCACTGATATAAGAAGAAATATTTTGCCAAGAAAATCAATTTTGGTCATTATTCAAAACACAAGTGCAAGGGTGTTATTTATCAGTGTTGGTATTTTTTTTTCTGTGACAAGTTTTTTGAGCTTGTGGACCTAATAAATATAATGAGAAAAATACAAATTCAAGGTATTCAAGGTTTTATTTAATACAAATTCAAGGTATTCAAGGTTTTATTTTATTTTTTTTAATAAAGTAACATTTGTGTTTTTAAACATTTCAATGTTATTCAGGGTACAAACAATATATGAATATTCCGAAAATATGAATTTTGATAAATAGCCCTCCCCTTATTTACTTAAATTATTTATTTGAGTTGTTGTTGGTGTTATGTCTCTAATAACCAATGTTTGACAAATGCATGTGCTGCTTCGGACATGACTTCTTTTGAATTGTGTATTAAAGACCTTTCCTTCAATGTGTATGTTTCTGTTATAACATTTCAATCATCAGAGTTCTATCACATCTGCAGCATTTTTCTGAGCCTACAGAAATTGTAATTTACTCTTTTGAATCGGTTTTGGGGAACTCTATGACATATATATGTTTAAGGGGTGCTATATATATGTAATTTTAAACACCTTTAAGAATATGACACAAACTGTACAGGCATTGGGAGTTATGTTCATTGCAATACATGCAAATATAATAAGAACTTTTATCCAAGTTAAACTACCTAAAATATCCCTGCTCCACATCCACTGGTCGTGTCTAATCATGTTTACAGTACCTTCTTTAAAACAGTTCTTTAGATCCTAAATTGGAAGCACGCCCTGAGCATTCCTAAGACTAGTGCATGCCCTACTGTTCCAGAATTAAAGGACAAAAAAGTGATTTCTGTGCATTTGACATATAGTACAGGTATGGGATCTGTTATGCAGAAAGCTCCATATTGCAGGAAGGCCTTCTCTATTTTAATGAAATAATTCAACATTTTTTAAATGATTTCCTTTTTCTCTGTAATAATAAAACAGTACCTTGACCCTAAGATATAATTCATCTTTATTGAAGACAAAACAATCTTGTGGGTTTATTTAATGCTTAAATGATTTCGTTTTTAGTAGACTTAAGGTTTTAGTTTTTAGTAGACGTAGGGGCAGTTTCATCAAAGTACGAGTTTGAATCCCAAAATGGGTAAAATTCGGATTAGACACGATAATTTCTGATGATCGCAAATATCATGAAATGATAATATTGTATTGGTGATACGAAAGTCATGAAATTTTCATATCCGAACGATCGTAAACAGCGGGAAAACCTTTCTGACTTTGATCCTTTTGTGCATGTTTTTGGAAGCCTCCCATAGGACTCAGTGGCACTCTGCAGCTCCAACCTGGCCCAAGGAAAGTCACGATACTGAATCTTGAATGAATCTGAAACTTTCGTACTTGGCTTTACAATATGATTTTGTCGAAGTACAAAAAAGTTGTGCAAAGTACGAAAAAGCCGCAGAAAATACGCACACTACGAAAAAATTTTTGGGATTTTGTACCTTTCGTACTTTGATAAATCAGCCCCGTAAGGTATTGAGATCCAAATTATGGAAAGACCTCTTATCTGGAAAACCTCTGGTCCCAAGCATTTTGGATAATAGATCCCATACCCAGTAGTGTATTCTAAACCAGTGCTGCCCTAGGCACCAGACCTGTTAGCACCCATCGGTGCATGTGCAATTACGTCACCAGATGTGATGTCACGGCACTACGCGTTTGCATGTGGCATCACATCCACTTGCGCATCACCAAAGGAATCCCCTACCCCCCCACCTCTATTGCCGAAGTTTATAGGAAATTATCCGGCAGCAGGGGAAATGGCTTTTTTTAGGGCCACGGCCCTAGGCACATATGGTAAACACATCCATATCTGTAATAAACTCACTGAAGGCCTGTTAATGTACAACATTTTTGCCCTTTCTTTAGTTATGCTTTACAAAAGCTCATATTTCACAGAATAGCGTCAGACCAGCACTAATTATTACCTAGAGCTATATAATATAAAATGAGGGTAAAAATGTAAAGTAACAATAGTTTCAAATAAAAAGAACCTACAGTTGATGATTATCTTTTCCTTTAATGAAATTGGAAGCTAAATAATTTACATGTACCAACTGATTTAGTGAAACATTCTTTATGTTCCCTTCATGGACTAGGCTCTGAAGTGTGTTTACTTTTAGATTACACTGGATATTTCAACAGAGATCAAAGGCATAGCACTGAAATAAAGTCAGAGGGAAGAGAGGTCAGATGTATTTTTGGAGAAATAAATATCCAGGAACATCTTTCAATACAAAAGCTGCAACTTCAAATTATATTTATTCGATGAATAAAGTTAAACTGTACACTTATGAATGTCCACCACCCTCAGTTGGCACTATTAATGTGTCTTGGGCAGTTTGCAAAATGCCCTTATCCCTCATCTTTTGCTATTTCTATAAGAAATGTACAGCGCTGCTTACATAATGACTGTTTTATATGTAACTATATACATTCATTGGCACAGTTTATTTTGTTTTTGGATTGCTTAACAATACACAGGCAGCATGCATCATAAAATTGATTTAGTAACAAACATTTGTTAAATATACTGCCAAAAATTACCCCTTCAGTCGTTAAAGTATTAATAATTTTGTGTGACTAATTACACTGTAAAAAATGTACAGAAAATATTATAAATTCTTATATAGATAATCTGGCAAGTGCTGCTCTAGAGAACAACCCAACTGTAATCAGTTTTCTTTTGCAGAATTACATTTCCTTTTATTTTTTTAATGATTTGAATTTATTTTGTCAGAGATTTATTTTCCCTTTTCTAGTATATAGTGGCTAAGTAGTTTACAGAGTTGTCCAGTTGAATTTAGGTACTTTGCAGTACATTTGTTTCTTTACAATACATTGGCATATCTTATTGTCTGATTTATCTGATTTTAATTATATTTGATAGATGTTGATGAATGTCAAGCAATTCCAGGGCTGTGCCAGGGGGGCAACTGCATAAACACTGATGGATCTTATGAGTGCAGATGCCCTGTGGGACACAAGCAAAGTGAGACAACACAGAAGTGTGAAGGTGCGTGTATTATCATTGGTGAAATAAACCATACAGTTCTTAACAGTTATTTTTCATAATTTGTAGTACTGGAAGAAAGGGGGCTGGCAGAGAAACACCTACAGGGACTCAGGCAGAACATACATACATAATATACCCCTGAACAATATAGGTCTTTATAAAATATATAGCATTAACAACACATGTGTACAACCCTGCTTCATCTAAATAAACCATTTTCATAAAAAATATATTTTAATTAGTATGTGCCATTGGGTAATCCTATATAAAAATTGCCATTTTAAGTACATACTAAGGGCCACCCCCTGGGATCATAGGATTCACAGTGCACACAAACAAACCAAAGGCACACATACATGTTAAGTCACATCAGCCACACTATACCTCTTCCTGTTACAGTAAGAGCTGCATTATTTTTCTCTGAGGGAGCACACATACCATCTCTAAATGGTGACTCAGGGTAAAAGATGTAAAAGGGCAATATTTACGTGTGTGTATATATATATATATATATATATATATATATATATTCCAGTTTGGTAAGATTCTTTAATAGGCCACTTAAAATAATACAAACTATCTGTTGGTTGAGTATTCATTCTGAGGGTATATGTTACCTTTTAACAAATAAGCAGATTCAAATACTCAAAATGTAGTAGATTGACAGTAGTCTTGTCTGGTATGTTGGTCAATAATAAAAGCAGAAGGTAAGGAAACTCTTTTCAAACACCAGCACATCTTTATTTTCAAATTCATTCAGCAGATTGTTTAACTTATGTAACCAACTGCTTTACAGATTGAGGCATGCCGGCATTCGGCATAGGAGACTTGTTTCTTCTGCCAAGAAAAGCTTGAGACTATTATATATTAATCTCTACTGCAGGGGTCTATTTATTCAATATACATAAAGTCCTTACCAGAACTTATTGCACATAATTGTGTTATCCCCCAGCTTTTAGTTTGACTACTTTATGTTATTATGACTCTGGGGAAGCTCATTATCTAATGCATTTTAGTGTCTTTATATTTATGGCAGATGTTCTGAAAAGAAAAAATCTTTAGGGCTCTGGTGGTTCAATAAATGTTTTTGCTAGAGCTGCCATTCACATTGTTTTATTCTTAAAGTATTCTAATTGCATATTTATGGTGATATTATTTTTTATATATGTCAGGTCTGTGTTTTGATAGTCCTTAAAGGAGAAGGAAAGTGCCAAAATATTAGGCACCCCCAAGTGACTTAAATCGCTTACCTTGTACCCCGGGCTGGTGCCCCTGTACGGAGAGAACAGCACCAGCCCGGGGTACCTGTAGGGCTTCCTTCTTCCTGATCGCGTGCGCGCGCAGGCGCACACTAGAGTGAAAAGCTGAACTTTGAACAGAGAAGTCGGCTTTTCACTCTACTGCGCATGCGCCTGTCCTGGACATTTGCCAGCAGCGCGAATAGGGAAGAAGGAATCGCTCGCTACAGATACCCCGGGCTAGTGCTGTTTTCTCCTAACAGGGGCACCAGTACAAGGTAAGCGATTTAAGTCACTTGGGGGTGCCTAACATTTTGGCACCCCCAAGTGACTTAGACTTTCCTTGTCCTTTAAAGTGCACGTATCACCCTCTAATTGGTTCCCCTACCAGAGGTCCAGGCTAACAGCACCCGCATTCTGGTTGGGGAAAACAATAGTTTTGTGTTCTTTTTTTTTTAAATACAGCCCCCGCTATTTCTAGGCGGCCATGTTGTTTGCTGCACATGAGCATAATACGTCTCCCTCCTCACTCATTATCCGCATGTATCCAATGTAGGAGTGGTGGATAGGTGTCCTTTGATAATGCTGAATAGATGATTACATTTCAGAAATGTAAATAGTGTGGTTCTTGATACAGAACTCAATATGTTTTAGTTCTGACACTTTATGAATTGGTCTGGTATTTATTTTTTATTAAGCCTGAAGCCGAGGGATTATACATATATAAGAATATACTGCCCAGTTATCTTTCTGTTTATTTCTCTTGTCTGTCTAGGGGAGTGGTTTTATAGCTTTTAAGCCCACAAATGTCATGCTTTGGTCAGTGCTCCCCTCAGATCAAGGGTATAAAATGAAGATTGATGATATGAGCACTAAATCTCATCCTTAAAGCCCTACAACTATTTTGTAAACCAATGCCTTACCTTCCATATGGCTCTTATTGTGTTCTTGTGCAATTACTAATAGCCAGAAGGGGTGTGGCCTAACAGTCCAGAGAGGTGTTGGAGATGTTATCTGTCACTACCTTGGTAATCCTAATAAGCTTCACAGTGAAACACCAAAGGGCTTATTTACATCCACAACTACAGAGAGTGAAGTACAATTTTAATTTTTCCACAATGCAGTGTTTTCCTAGAATTCCCAGGTCATTACAGACACAAAGGTGCCTAGGTTTTTTTTTTTTTTTAAATAAAAAGTTTAACTGCCATAGAAATGCATTTTCAGTACATTTGTTACTGCCTTAGCATCAAATGCATTATTTAGCAAACCATGTGTTATTGTGAGTAGAGCCATGACTCTCCATTCTATTGTTTAGACAATGTTATACCATATAATGCTAATACATACAAGAATGTCTTGCTTTTCTATCTCTCCTTTCTTTTGCCAGACATTGATGAGTGTACCACTATCCCTGGTGTTTGCAATGGAGGAGAATGTTCAAACACAATTGGTAGTTACTACTGCATCTGCCCACGGGGCTATGTCACATCTGGGGATGGCTCTCGCTGTATTGGTAAGAGTACTGCACTAAGGGTTCTCTGGTGTTTGATATATATATATATGCCGTAAATCTGTACTCAATGTATTATTACTTGTATTATAGATAAGACCTCATACACACAGGTGTTTTTGAATACACACATGTGTCAGCTCACATAAGTAATAAAATACACTAGTTTTGCCCTGTAGTAGTAACCTATAGCAACTATTAAGATGTTTGCTTTTAAACAGGTGACTATTAAATTCTACATGTTGATTGCTATGGGTTACTTCTCCTTGGCAAACTTAGTGCCTTTTATTGAATAAACTCTTTTAAGGTCCAAAGTTTTCAACAGGTCTAGCAAGTCATAGCAACCAATAGGTAGCATTTAATGGTCCCCTGTTTAAATTCACACATCCTATTGTTTGCTATGTGTTACTGTGAAAATGTTGTGCCTTTTATTATAGATGGGTCATTTTTAGTCCCTGTGTTCTGTCTTAAGCTACAATCGCCCTTTATGTGGTTTCTGACTTGCTGGAATATTTGGGCCAAGAACATTCAACGCAAATAACAATTTTTGAAATGTTAGTAACCATAGTATAAGGTTAAAGAACATAAATTACAATAATATTCATTTAAAACTACTGCAGCTTTTTACTCTCTTAGAGGTTGTTATGTGCTAGGCTTTTGTGTTGGATATTGTTATAAACTTCCAAATAAAGTACAAAAAAATGATACTTAGAATTTTTTGTCTTTGTTCCATCATGCTTGCGAAGGTCCACTTCTGTAAGTATATTTACAAATCAAAGCTTTTATAATACCATTAAATAATACAGATAAAGTTTCCTTTTTTTATCAATATTCGAATTCAGTCTGAGGGTTTCTGGGATTGTAGTTTACAGCAGCTGAAACACTTTAGTTTAAGACATCTGTGCTGTAAGCTACTATTGCCCACTAAAGAGAAAGTCGATTTCTCACTGCATAACCTGAGAATCAAAGTAAACAAGTTTTGGATCTTCACAAATAGCAGACAGTGTAATACATGAATTATCTAGCAGAACTAAAATTAAACAGTTTATTTTACTTATATTCTGTGTCCTCAGATAAACCATACATCACTATGCGCTTTGCTGCACCACATCTCAGGTCGCATGAGGTTATTTATGTCTTGAAAATCCATGTTGCCTTTATTTATGTATAACAAGGATAAATAGAAAGAGAGAGTGTGTGAGAACAATGTCCAGCACTCAAATATAGGGACAACAATTTACAACTTGTGCAGTTGAATCTAGTGTGGGGTATTGAGGTAACTTTCATGTTGTATAAAAAATAGCAGGAAAAGTCATAGGAACCATTTATGAGCATAAAACAAAGTTCTACCCTACTTCTGAAGCTTTATAGGCTTAAAGTCAACCCCAAAAATATTTTTTTGCCTAATAAATAAAAGAAAACATAATTATAAGGAAATTCACAATATACAACCATTACAAATTTGTTATGGTGTTTAACTTTGTATATATACAGTAATTGCTATTAAAAGCAGTGTGTCCTTTTCTATTCTCTCCCCGGTGGCTCTGACTCTTGAAACAATGAAACACAAGGCAGGAGATTGACAGACCTGTCTTGCTGGAGGAAACTGGCTTTTGCAACACTGTTAAAGAAGTCATAACCAGGAGTTATGCTTTCAACACCAATTCCAATCACAAATAACTTTTAAAGCACTAACAGTTTTGAATAAAGTAATATTGGAAAGTTAGAAGTATGTTTTCTTTTATTAGGCAAAAAATATATTTTTGGGGTTGACATCTTTTAATTTGGGGAGTTGTATTTCTCAGTACTAAAGGATGTTGGAGATTTTTTTTTTTTTTTTTTTACAACAATCTGTTTAATTTTTATCTGAAGTTGTATTCCCCAACTTCTCATTAGGCATTAATGCAAATATTTATTTTGTTGACAGACCAGAGGTCCGGTGTGTGCTTCTCCAGTCTTGTCAATGGCCATTGTGCCCAAGAGCAGGCTGGCAGGTTTACAAAGATGCAGTGCTGCTGTGAATCTGGCCGTTGCTGGGCATTAGGGTCAATTCCTGAAATGTGTCCTATCAGGGGTACAGGTGAGTGAGTAAATCTCCTCTATTTTCTTCATATTTCAATACTAATGTTTCTAATGTCATTTTCACTGTTCTATATATAATTTATGTTCTCCTTATGTGTTTTTGTAACATGGCAATCTAAACCTTAAAGGAGAAGGAAAATCATTAAACTGTCTTCTCAGACATACAATTTAAAGTTAATATAGTTCTAATATTTACAAAAAAATTTTTGAACCTTTTATGCTTACATAATCTAGATGAATATCGTAGGCTGTGCATTGAAGGAGTTCCATTTGGGGGCCCTGGGGGATTTGTTCCTAATGGATTTGGACCAGGAGGTACAGGATTTATCCCAGGACCTGGTGGTAATGGATTTCATCCTGGTATTGGAGGAACTGGAATAGATGGACAAGGCCCAGTGATCAATGGAGGGGTTGGTACGTTACTATTTTCCTTTTCCGCCCAACTGCTATCTAATGATTGCATTTTTAAAAACTGTATTTGAAATAATGGAGATATTGTCCCAGTGTCAGTACATCTCAGTGCCACTATATCTCAGTGTCAGTATATCCAGTTACTATGCACCTAGAATATACTGTACTTTTTACAGTACATTTTTTGATGACCTGCTATCTAACAGAACAATGGGATAGGAAATATGAAAAGCAACGACTGCTAATGTATTCTGACAAATATCAGATTTTAGAATTTTGTTTTGTTTATTTTTACAGAAATATATATAGATAACATTATCCAGGGTATTCTCTGGATTATTTTCCTCAGTGAGGAGACATATATTTTTAAACCATTCATCAGAGCAGTGGGAATGTAGGCTTTCTTTGGTGACCCCAATCTGCTTCTAGATAGTTAGCTGTAATGAGCAGGGCAGCTATTGCACAGCACTTGGACTAGTTGTATAATTGTGATGTTGCAGTGGTATCTTCTGAGAGGAATTCATACTATAAAGAGCTCTCAGGGTTACGTGCCATCTGTGGCACTTGGTATATATACTGCTTCTTAGGCTAATGTCACACGGGGCTGATTCATGGCCTGCGGATAAACACAGGCCAAGAATCAACCCCTATGCTGGCATCAGCCTTTCCCTGAGCCATTATATTAGATTGGGTGTCTCTGTGTGCCTGTACCTGGGCTTACACAATAGCTCTGGGTGCTGGCACAGGGAAAGTCTTATGCCAGCTTGTAGGCTAATTCTCAAATTAGCCCTGTGTGGCAATACCCTTAGACTTTGTAGTTCCAAGAACTTTCCTGCACAGGATATTACATACTTATAACATTAACTTGATGCTTTGTTTTCCAGCAACGCTAAATCAGACAATAGACATCTGCAAGCAATACCCCAATCTTTGTCTAAACGGACGATGTATTCCAAACCTTAACAGTTACAGGTGTGAGTGCAACATGGGATACAAACAGGACACACAAACTGAATGCATTGGTGCGTATACACACTCCAGTCTATATCTGAACATGCATTTAAAAACCAGTAACATTATAAAGTGAAAATATATTTAAAGTTTGGTAATCCACAGTGAATCTAGTTCTTAGCTATCCTATTGTATGTAAGAGGTTTTCAGTCTGTAGTCCTATACAGAGCCATGAATAGCATTTGATCCCTGTTTATATTTCTGTGTAAGTTAACCGATTGTATAACTGTATTTTAGCAGCTTAAAAATGAAGAACTGACTAGTTGGTCAGTTCCTGTTTAAAAGCATAACCATATCTCAGTGTATGGTGCCACTGCAAATTAGAAAATGGAGAGAAGGCACAGTTCCTGTTTACTTCATGCTTTTCTGATTGTCCAGGCTTTGTGCCTAAACAATGAGAAGAGCATGGCCCTAAAGGGCTGATCAGTGAGATACCAGTGAGTATTGGCCTCTGTATAATAATTATCTCCTATAATGCTATGCAAACATGAGTGATCCTGTTGCTAACTGACTGATGCTTTATTGGCTCTGTATGCTAACAATTTCATCCACTGAACACTTGTATGGGAGGATGACTGAATAATACAGGTTTGTTTTCATGCATTTAATGCAATAAAACACTGCGAAAATAACTTCCAACCTCAGCCTAACTTAGCTTTTAGGAGGGACCAGGTCCTTAGCTTGTCTCATGATGCATCCAACTTGCAGCACTTTTTGTACAATTCAGCCAAATCCTTTGTTTCACAACCCCTAAAAAAGGAATGCGGCTTTAATGCGCCGGACAGCTGATTGCAAATTTATTTCAGTATGATACAATTTTGGAGCTTATTTACCCTAAATTTTTTGTAAAGGATGTGGTAATCATTTGAATCCAAAATGTGTTTGGTGCATTCATAGTTTTTATGTATGTTTTTACTCAGCCGTGCATGAGACTCCTCTGAGTTAAAAAGCAGTTCTGTGTTTGTATTTATGTTTTATACATATGTACCTGGGTAATTCCATTAGCCTATACAGTCAGAGTTTCCTATCCTACTGAGTGCAGTCATTACACCTGCCTTCAAAGGAATTCAGTGGGACTCATTTACTAGCTAGGGTCTAAATTTCACTAATGCAGGTGCCTACAGCATCCAATCAGACCTTTGCTATTGATTTGTTACTTTTTAATATTTTATTACAGAAATAAATTTCTGATTGTCAACTATGTTTGTAAATTGGGTAAGTGTCTGTGCAGTTGTTTACTACTGCAAGCACATCTACTGATGCTGCAAAACCCTGGAGTTACCTTAACCTCAAATGTAGCAGTAGTTCCAGGTTTGCGACAGTGGGTTGTGTACATAGGTGCTGTATAGGTTAATAGCATTTTAACACTGCATGCTGGAAATTATGTACTCTTATTCTCAAAATGTTTCATGCACATTTTTTCATCAAAATATATATTTTTCATACAATATATGCCATTGGATGATCCCATATTTAAACTTTTAAATTAAAGTGAACATTTACTTGCTTGACAATCTGCGCTTATAATAAACAACATGACATTTTCCCGTGTTCCAAGCTTTTGCTTGGAAGTTAAATGGCTTTTCAGCAGTTGTGGCTTGTGTAATTAGCAGTAGGATGATGTGACTGGGGCTGCCACTGATTCAGCCGTCCTAGTTATTCTGACAATGCGGAGTAGACAAAAGGCTTTAATAAACTTATAGTTGTACTACGGTTTCTACAATACCAATAGTGAAGTCTCCTATTTCTCTGAATACAGTCTGCCTAGGCTAAAAGAGCAGCCAATGGTTACATTCTTCTAATGATATTTAAAACTGTATGGTGTTCCTTGAGCTATTTTTTCTATTTATGTAAATGTAACCTTTGCATGAAAAACAGCAAGCTAGGCAGCTGTATGATTTTTAGTCTGTTCAAGAAGAAAAGTTTTTTGGCTTCATCTTTCTTATTTATGCAAGTCTGAAATGCTCATTGCCAAAATCAAATTTGGCCACAGCAGAAAAGCCTCTTGGTATAACTTTATCAGCTGTAAGCAGCATTGGTCCATAAAACCTCTGGGCAAGGTTTTAGATTTCTCTAATAAAAACTGGAGAAATGGATTTGTTAACATTGTAACATTGCCTGCCGTAGAGGTGTTCATTCTGTTGACAACCAGGTGTGTCTTTGGGTCAATTCTAGGATCTGGGAGAGGAAACAGATTAGTTATATATTTGCCCCATCTATTTGTGTATAGTAGAGATATGCTGTATCCCTATATTAAACCATTTTGCAGCAGAAGCTATAAAAAAGAAACTGGATTTATTTGTGCTGACAAAATTATAACAGTGTTTTCTATATGTTTCCATGCTTACATAAATTCCATTTTGTTCTTTTGGACATTTGCGGTTAACTTGTATAAATTCTAGTCTGGGGTAACTAATCTTCAAACTGGGAAACTTCACATTTGGTATTTGAGAATCCTTAATGACATGTCTTTAAATTCTACGTTTTGGATCATAAATTGCAAAACATGTAATTACCTTTTATTGCTACAAACAGATGTTGATGAATGCACATCAAATCCATGTACTAACGGAGACTGTGTTAACACGCCTGGATCATATTATTGCAAATGCCATTCAGGTTTTCAAAGGACTCCAACAAAACAAGCTTGCATTGGTAAGTGAGCTCACTGTTCTGTCCCTGACTGATGTTACCAATTGCTGTTCCTATCAGATGATTGATTGGGAAATTATAATTGAAAATAGCCATAAAATCAAATACATACATTCTGACCACATGCAAGGTTATTGCTGAATTTTTCTGCTCAGTTTTTTTCCACACTGAATGTGGATACAAGTGTAACAGATTCACTGGGGGCTTTTAATTGAAAATAGCCATGCATTTAAATACTGTACAAATTTTCTGACCACAAGGTTGTTGAAGTTAAAGTTTTCTTTTCAGTTTTTTCCCTACTGAACTTCGATGCAAGTGAAAAAGTTATGTAGTTCTGAAAATATAATTACTTTTATGCAGAGTAAAATATTCTGTCTCTGATAATTTGAAATAAGTCTTGTATAGACTTATGGTAGAAATAACAATGGAGTGATGGAAATTGTCTTTAGCTGGGGCTCAGCAAGATAATTAGGCAATCTAACCAAAGATAATGGGTTGAAAACTTTAATAAATAAAAATATCTTATCATACCAACAGGTAATACGATTTAACAAGCATTCCCCTTGCTGTAATATACATACATGTCAGTCATTTGTAGCCCTGGAAAGACTAATCATGCGAACAAAGCTGTACAAACATAACTCTTAATAGTGCTGTCTACCAGATGCTGATTGCCTAGAGTTATGACCCTCTCCTCTCTTAGTCATCAGTTTAGTTTTTTGTTGTTACTAGTTAAACATAAGGGCATAATGTCATTATGTTTAAGTTCTGTATTGAATTGAAAATGTGTGCAGCTGCTGGGTTTAGTGTAATGTGGCTTGTCACCGGATGTATCTTCTCTGAGACATGAGCAAAGGCATAACCATTTTGTCAAAGCCAAAGTAACTAATGTTAAAATTGAAGCAAAGAAATGGTATGTGACCTGGAGATTTGCAGCTGCTATTTTCTATGGTTTATTTAATTTCCTGTGTAAGAACAGTGTGCTAGCCCCTGAGATTTGCTCATTTGTCTACATGTGACAGTAACCTTATGGAGAATATTCGTTATTTAAAAATTACACTTTGCACAAATTGTCCCTTAAATAGTGCAGTATGAGGGCATAGTTTCTCGTATTCTTCCATGCATCCCCCTTCCTTCTGTGCAATAACACTACTCCCATATGCACACAGAGCAACTAGAACACACAGTTCCTTGCACAGGGTTACTGACACTGTAGAGGGGCCCAGCCAAGAAGCTGCTGTCACAACACAGAGATAAGGAGAGCTAGTTGGGGTTTTTTTTTTATCTACATATGGCTGTACCCACCAGAAACCAACAGCATCCCTTTGATTAGGTTTGAGACCATGCACAAGATGTACTTCACTTCTTTGGTTGTCTCTGAAAAGTTCATCAAAAGATCATGTTGGTAAAGTTCATTTATTGTCTATGAAGGAAGAGAGCACTAGTATCACGCTTGACAGGAATATTCCAGCTAATATTCCAGCTAATATTTATAGTAATAATGTCTCCCTAAACAGATATTGATGAATGTATCCAGAATGGAATTCTTTGCAAACATGGCCGATGTGTGAACACCGAGGGAAGCTTCCAATGTATATGTAATGCTGGGTTTGAATTGACCCCTGATGGCAAAAACTGTGCAGGTAAATACTGCTTAAAGAAAACAGAATTAATTTTTGTAACAGCATTAGTCTCCTATATAAAATATTACAAAATTGTATTACTTTTTAATAATAACACACATTGGAAGCAAAACTTTAGCACTGCATGAATAAAAATATTTTTTACTGAAAATGTTGGATTTAGAGTATTTTTTGTAAAATTGGCCCATTTAAAGTGGCAGGCAGATTGAATCATCAGTATACGTTAATTCCTATGGAATTTTTAAAGGTGTATTTATCAAATGGTTAATTCTGACTTTCGCCCATTGATAAATATGCTTATAAAAATTAGAAATGAATAGAATGTGTGTGAATGTTTCAGCAGTGAGCTCTAATTTCACACTTTGATAAATCTGCCCTTAAGTATACTGAGGGATGCTTGAGCATGGTACAAAAAATGTAGGCATGGTGCTACAAAAACTTAACGATTGAATAAACTGTAAGTCTATGTATCCCTTGGTCTCATTTTGGGAAAGTTAAGACCTAACCGTTGGGTCAAAAATTCATCTTGTGCCATATTTCTTGTTATATATTTTTTTGGTGTGGAGCTCAGTGTTTCATTTTAGAAGGGTGGTAGGGTATGTGCTAAAATTGTCAGTTAGCCTGGTGGATTTTTAGAGCTTCAATAAATCCATGCTTTGCCTTTAGATTCAGCTGAATTCCGAAACTTGTTGCAAGATGTGTATTAAACTTAATCTAAAGCATTTCTATCATGTCCTTTTCCTTTGCTAAAAATGTGAACAGAAAGAATTTTAGATGAAATGTATCAACAACAAATGTGTTTTCAATTGTTGTACTAATCATTTTCCAATTTGGGTTGAGTATGTGGCCAGAGTTTCCATAGAAGATGCGATATTTGGTTGGTTATAAAAATAATGTGTTCAGTACATTACTATTTGTTTTGCATTCTTCAGGATATACAGTATAGCAAGTTATGTAGCAACATGGGTTAGTTAGTTACTTCAGCACAGTAACCAAGCAGCATTTAGTTTTATTACAAAAGTTTGCTGATAATTATTGTCCTTGACTGTCGCTGCATACAACATTTATATTACCCAAGGCTTCCATGTATTATTGCACATAGTAAAAACTGTACAAATATTTATATTTCCTGACCTATACACAGTATCAAACTGCTGCTTTAAAAAGGCCACGGGGCTTCTGTTAATCTTAACATTTCAAAGATTAATGTAATTTAAGTAAAAGCAATTTATTGTGCAAATAACACATTACACACAATGGTAGTTATGCAGTAATGGACAGCAATTGGCCTTTACCATCTTTTGCAATTAGAAAAATGAAAGAAAACATCTCATTAGTCGCTATGAGGTTACTAGACTGGAGCAAATTGGTAGCAATTTTTATAGAACCCCAATTTTAATTCTGGTTTGTTCCTGAATATGTCATTATAACACGGTTAGTGGTGATTTCAAATCTCATGCATTCAGTGTCACTGTCTAACTGCCCTCTTTGGCACATTTTGTATGCACAGCTGAACAGGACAAATGCCACAGAAGAAATAAGGTCTTTGGCAGCAGGGAACGAATGGCACTAATAAGATTAGAGACACACGGATAATGTCCTTTCAGATGATTGGCCCTTCTAGCCCTTTTGTGTCACTGGTTGCTCACTGTTGGAAAATGGATAGTATTCTCCAAATCTAAATAATGTACAAATGATTATCTTGGTAGAGCTTCAGTAAATTTACCATTAGAATAGTCTGGTTATCTAGGTCAGTGCTGTCCAACTGGCGGCCCGCGGGCCGCCTCTGTGTGGCCCCCCACCTGTCTGGCTGCTTTGATGGCTTACTCTTGTGTGAGCTTTAAATGGTATCAATACTGTGATTAACTGGCCACCTGCATTGCTCACACCTCAGATTCAGGCTGTAATCAGGCTGTATTGTTTAAACATGTAATCCCCTGTGTTGTTCACACCTTTTAAGCTCTGCATTGTTCACCCCCTGCAGTGTTCACACCTCAGGCTCAGGCTGTAATCACCCCCATTGTTCCCCTGTTCACACCTCAGGAGCAGTAGAAACCCACAAATAATCCCTGCATACTACAAAAAGAACATATACTGAGGTGGTACTGCAATTAAAAAGTTTTTTAATATATAGTTATTGTGCAGACTGTAGGAGCAGTGCCAGCATTGTGTCACTGTAGGCTGCCTGTGTGTGCCATACAGTATGGCACACACAGGCAGAGTAGGGCAGGCAGAGTATGGCACACACAGGCCAAGTTTGGCACAAACCAGCCAAGAATGGCACACACAGTGAAAGTATGCCACACGCAGGTAGGGTAGGGAAGGCAGAGTATGGCACACACAGACAGGGTAGGGAAGGCAGAGTATGGCACACACAGGCAGAGTAGGGCAGGCAGAGTATGGCACACACAGGCCAAGTTTGGCACAAACCAGCCAAGAATGGCACACACAGTGAAAGTGTGGCACGCAGGCAGGGTAGGGCAGGCAGAGTATGGCACACACAGGCAGGGTAGGGAAGGCAGAGTATGGCACACACAAAGGCAGGGTAGGGCAGGCAGAGTATGGCACACACACAGGCAGGGTAGGGCAGGCAGAGTATGGCAGGTTTTTGCTGTACTACAACCATTAATATGGGTATGGTCATGTGATAACATGGGTGTGGTTTCAAAAAGGGGAGTGGTCAAAACTGGCTTCCATTATCGGCCCTCAACCACGTAGGTTGGAAAAATTCCGGCCCTCGGTACCACAGAAGTTGGACAGCACTGATCTAGGTTATTGTACCTGCTTAGCTTTGCCGACAGCTAGTTCCATCTTGCTCCATGGTAAATAATATGTTTCTGCTTGCTCTAGCTTGTTATTTACAAATCTGTTATTCCCTATGTGATCACTGTATAATATAGAAGCAAGACCTTGAACAAAGATTTAGCACTTACATTATTTACATTACTTTTCATTCAGTATCCTTACTAACATGACAGATTTTGATTAATATATTTTAGATTAGTTATATTAAATGTGTGTATTAGGTGACTGAGGACACTGCAAGCATTTGTATTGTATGAGCTGACAGGGATTCTGTCATAATTTTTATGGTGTATTTTTTAATTCTAAGGTACACTGTTTGCATAGCAAATAATTTACTCTACCATTTAAAATTGTATTCTTGATCCAACAAATTTATTTTTTGATAGTTGTAATATAATTGTGTTGGCAGCCATCTCAGTGCATTGTGCCTGAGTCTGAGCTTTCAGAAGAAGCCAGCGCTACACATTAGAACTGCTTTCAGGTAACCTATTGTTTCTCCTACTCCCATGTAACTGGAGGAGTCCCAAACCGGACTTGGATTTGTTACTATTGATTGCTATTCTGATATTAACTGGGAGCTGCTATCTTGCTACCTTCCCATTGTTTTGCTGATCGTCTGCTGGGAGGGGGATGATATCGCTCCAATGTGCAGCTCAGCAGTAAAGTGTGACTGAAGTTTATCAGAGCACCAGTCACGTGGTTGTAGCTCACTGGGAAATGAAGGATATGGCTAGATTAAATGGCTAAATTAAATATAAAAAATTCTGTTTGTGCTTTTATAAAAATGGATTGCAATGCAGGATTCTGCAGGAGAAGCTCTATTAATTGACGCGTTTTGAAAAAAACATGTTTTTCCATAACAATATTCCTTTAATAAACCTAATTCAGATTAGGTATATATGCTTATGTGCATTTCAGATAAGGTTGTAACTTAAATCTATGCATTTTTCCAACAAATATTAAACATTTTTTTCTCCTGTAAAAAAACAATTAATTTTGGTATGGTTGTATCCCTAGATCATGACGAGTGCTCCACCACAAATATGTGTTTAAATGGAATGTGTATAAATGAGGATGGGAGTTTTAAATGCATATGCAAGCCTGGCTTTGTGCTCGCATCCAATGGCCGCTATTGCACCGGTATGTATTTAAATAAATGTAGCATATGCCATGTATGTGTAAAAATACTTACATGTCAGTACAATGTGATAATATTTAGACATTATGATTTATCACTTTCTGCAGATATTGATGAGTGTCAGACTCCAGGCATCTGCATGAATGGTCACTGTATCAACACTGAAGGTTCGTTCCGTTGCGATTGCCCTCCAGGATTGGCCATTGGAGTGGATGGCCGTGTTTGTGTGGGTAAGGCACTGGCTATTACAGTTGAAGCATATGGAAATAAGACGGAAGTAATATCTGAAAATTTAATGGGGCAATTGAAGGGGGTGGTAAAAAGAGGTGCCCTTTCTTCTACCCTCACAAAAATATATTTGTGCCTTTCTAAAGCATGCTTTTTGGGAACTAATTCTATCCCCCCTTCTGTGCCCTCCCACAGCTTCCACTATTGTTACGGCAAGTATTTTGCCCATATTATAAGATCAGGAATTGTGCTAGACTGTAAATGAGTGTTACTGTTTTGTGTAAAGAAATGCATTTCACTGTTCATATTATTCATATTGTTCATATTATTGCTATGTTAATTAATAATCAACCTCTGCAAATAGACCTTGACCTTCACAGTTCACCGTCATTATTTGCTTGGCACATATATACATTTTTTTGAAGTAAGTGCTAATTGTGCTGCTGTTGTTATCTGGTTTATCAATTTCTGAACTGGGCGTTTAAGTTTCGCTGCTGGTTGCCCCAGTAAGAGATGTGGTAATTTGATATTGAGTGGCATTGCAAGTACCGAGCGAATAAGATTGCTCACCTCTGTCCAATAGTTTGTTACCAAAGGACATTGCCTTAATATATGGATCTGGGTACCCCTGGCTGTGGGTACCCCTCCAGCAGTTTGGAGAACTGTTTGGGAATACTGTTAGTGTAATATACCATCTCATTATTAAATTATAAACACTTACTCTTCGCTGTGTGCAAGTAACTATGCGATTGCCATTATCCCAGATTTTTGACCAAGTTGAATCAGTGATCTCTTCCCCGAGGACCTCTTCCCCTTTGGGAAAGGGGTCTTCAGGTAAGGTTGCCATCAGTTTATAAAGGTGAGAGATTAAACCTCTGTAAGGAAATGGGGAACTCGGAATTTTTTCATACGGAGTCAGAGGGTTAGTTGATGCTTTGCCCAGTTTGGAAATGATAAAGGGTTGGACTTGCAAATATTCCATTCCACTCAGCCTACTTATATTTCTCTTTAAGTCTTATATAAGGGTAGGGCTTATGATTCCTTGGATCTATAAAGTTGTATATCTTAGTCATATTGATTGGTGCCTAGGTCTTTTTATGATTCCAAAGTAGCCCCGGTGAGAACTCAGGGTTGCCCAATATTGGGGTGAGAGAGGAGGAGGGTCCACATATTTTGTATTTCTGTTTACATCTGTTCCAAGTTGTAACAGTAAATCTTATTGGGGCAGGTGTGGCATCAGATATTGGGGTTCTACCCTTTTCTGTGAATAAAGGACTGCTAATATGGTAAGGGTGGATGTAAGAAGTTTCTATTTGTGCCTACCTTGTGGTCCAGTAAATTATCTTAAATCCCATCTTCACACAATCATCCATATTATTGTCTGACCAGTTTGGTTTCAAAAAGTGTTTAGTGATTAAATATATATTCTTTATTCTCTATTAGACACACACATGCGTAGTACATGCTATGGGGGAATCAAAAAAGGCCTCTGTGTACGTCCTTTTCCTGGAGCTGTGACCAAATCTGAATGTTGCTGTGCCAATCCAGACTATGGATTTGGGGAACCTTGCCATCCTTGCCCACCCCGGAATTCCGGTATGATTACAATTTTACCAAATTTCAGTGTTAGGAAATTTCGTAAATATCACACTGGAGTCAATCAGTTATTTACATGTCATGCAACTGAAAATTAGCTCTAGTATCTAAGTTCCAACAAAAGGGCAGTTTGCATAGTAAATATCTGTAGCATCAAGTGTAGCACTATGCAAACTGCAGTGCATATCACATTTAGGCAGATAGGTTGTGAGAAAAGCATGGCATATTATGAAAATATGTAGCTTGTTGACACTTTCTATGATCATGGGCTCACAATAGTTTAGATAACAAGGCATATTAGCAACACAAGCTTGCCTGCATTGCTTAGTTTACATTAATCAAACATATTGAAGTACATGATAAGAGCATAGCTGCCCCAGTGCACAAAATAGTATGGATATTTAAAAATAATCAAGATCAGCATTGAGCATAATCAAGATTTTTCATCCAGCAGAGAACTAGTTCCTAATAGTTCCTACTCACTGTGTAATTGCAGCCAGTTTGCCATGCAGCACTGGTGCAGGAAACTCCTGGAGCCCTGCACTGAGATTGGTGCTATTAGGCATACATTGACACTTTTGTCATTTGTATCAAGTTTAGAAAACCTGGTAAAAATGTTTAGCTCTCACATTTTTTGTTGTTTGTTTTTTGCAACAATAGCTGAATTTCAAGGCTTATGCAGTGGAGGAGTCGGTATTACTGTTGATGGACGAGGTAAACGTTATTATTTTTGCTATTTTACCTTATTTTGTATCAGCAGAGGCCTGTGAAATTCAGTACTCATGTATTATTGAAGGTAACCCTGAGTGTTAGTATTAGGAATCTCTGTTAATGTTTTTCACCAAGCGTATATGTACTTAAAGAGAGACTCTTATGGTGCATCTATAACTCTCTTAGATATCAATGAGTGTGCTTTGGACCCTGATATCTGTGCCAATGGGATTTGTGAAAACCTGCGTGGGAGTTTCCGTTGTAACTGCAATAGTGGCTTTGAATCAGATTCTACAGGCAAAAATTGTATAGGTATGTTTCCAGATTTGATTTATAATACCTTTTTTTGTACAGCATAGCTGTGTCATTAAAGGTCCTCATTTATTTATCATGCTTTTATAACTCATGTTGTTAAATATGGTCTTGATGACTTTTCATCATTAATAATTGGATATATGTTTAATTATCTTGGGGCTATACATTTTCAAATATAGTCATAGAACAGACAGAAAAAGATTCCAATATCGAATTCCAAATGAAAAGTTGAAGAGGAGTGAAGTACTCCATTCCCCATAGATCTAACATTTGGCCACTTATGGTCACAGATGGAAGGTTAATGACTGATGCTTTTCACAGTGGTTGGGGTACATGGTTACAGGTACCACAGCTGAATCAGATTTTGTGATAGTGCCCTGAGTGGTTAGGCTTTGAGTTTAGTTTTGAAGAGATTGAGATATGTTTGCATATGGAGTTATTCAAGGATAGAATTTCAAAGGTAAGTTACAGCAAGAGAGTAGATGTGGGGGCTGTGAACAGAAGTGGTTCTACGAGGAACATAACAGATCTCCTGGAATATGTGGACATACAAGTGAATAGATGTAATGAGGTGTGGAGGAGTCAAGGGCTGTTAAAGTCAAGAGAAGGATTTTGTTGAAGTTATGTGCTGCCTCATGGGTAGCTAAGATAAATATTCAACAGAAGGAACTCGTTTTGTCGAGCAGTAGATTTCAAGATAGTCTAAAGGGGAAGGGCTGGGAATAAAGGAGGCCAATCAGAAGGTTACAGTATGCTAGGCTAAATAGCATGAGGGCATGAATAAGTATTCCTTGAGAGATAAATACATTTCTATAAATATTATACAACTGATATGTGTGGACCTCTGCTGTAGGTTCTGAATATTTAAAATCATAATTCATAGTAGGTCTACACATCAGTCTGCAATATCCCCAAGTTAATGCCTTCCTGTAATTACATATAAAAATCTGCTTAACGGCTGGAAAATATCATGAATGCATACTCTGTCTTTATAAATGTCTGTTGGAAAGCAACCAGCTTAGTAGCTCAATTGTATTGCTTAATTGTCTACCCCTTCAGCAGGATGACAGACATCAAACACCTCATCCTTCATTATGCAGAACAATCAGAAAAAGTCATAATTTATCAGCCATCTGTTATTACTAAACTAGAATTCTCTTTAATTCTATTGTGAAACAATATATCAAAATCTTTTTAAGTCTACTGTTTAAAACATTAAAACAAATGTTTATGCCCACTTTTGCCTCACATGGTCAAAGAATCAGTTCCACTTACCCTGGGTTTCTGCCTTTACTTTGATTTATACCGTGGCTCGTGTGGAGGCCACAGTATAATTGCATAAGTGTAGTTATTAGTGCAAATCAAGTGTTTACTCTTCAAACTCATTAGTTGCCAGAACATTTTCAAAAACAGCTGTATCTGAATACAAGGGCATGGATTTAAAGGACAAGGAAAGTTAAAATCAAAGGTGGGTGCCAGGCTAGACACCCTACACTGAGTAAAATTGCAACCCAGACTGATTGGGTGTATGCACAGTACATCCCAGCTTCCAAGAATTGCTGTACTGCACAGTACCCAGGTCCAGACTGGCAATCTGTGGATCCTCGCAACTCGCCAGATTGTTTTTTTACAGAAACTACCAAGGTTTGTAATATTGCTCACTGTTGGTTACAAGTTGGAACCCACCCAATGATTTTAACTTTCCTTGTCCATTAATATAAATCAATATTTTATCTTCTGTCTATTTGTAAATGTATCTTTCCCTTCCTTTCAACTGATACTAAGAAGGAGCAATCTGTACTCCCTTGTCTACCAATGGCTTGTCTTTCTGTCTCACCTCTCTTCATAGCTCCTGGATATGGGCTCCTATTTTTGGGGGGATTTTTTTTTGTTAATGGAAGTCACAGAAAATATATCTAGTTACCATTATAATACAGTGCCTTCTAAATATGCACTGATTAAATGTACAGTTATTGTTTATATTTACTATACCTTAGAAATGTTCTCCTTCTGTTGAATTACATTAAACAATATGATTACAAACACAGCAGCAACAGAGAACAGAATTCAGTCATTGCTTAATATATAGGTTAAAGGAGTGATGTTCTGTATCCATAGACTTCTGACCATATAGCATATTGTGTAACTGGTTTTTGTTGGCTTTGTGTCATTTTAATGAAAAAATGCAAGAGAATTAATTGTGGTTTTTCTTTTCATACCAAACATTCTTTGCGGCAATACAAACAAACATTTACATCTGTTTGAGCTTTGCAGCTGCTTTTTAAGACTCATATTCCTAAAGTACCATCACGTGGTATCCTTTCTTGGCACATGATGTATTCTAACAACAGATTACTGTGATGTTAAATTCAGTTTTTATATATGCTTTTAGCACATCTCTGTATCAGGAGTTATTGTCACAAGTATTGTGAACTGTGTTCTCTTTCTAACCATGACTAGCTCAACTCTAGTACAATTAGCCTGTGGTGCTGGATTCAGACATCAGTAGGAAGTGTCAAAATCAAATGTTATTATGACACTGTCATTGATGTTTGGATGAACAAAAACAGGGAGCTGAGGATATTTTGAGACACCCTAATCCAACCTATTGCACCTTTCTAAGCAGTCATAACCAGCGACTTTGACAGGGCCTAAGACAGTTCTGTATGGGGAGAAAAACACTTCTTTTGGTTTATGCTCCCCTTATGTTGGACTTGAAACCTTTATCTTTAAGATGACCCCCTTTTGTTTTAGATATTGATGAGTGCTTAGTGAACAGGCTGCTATGCGACAATGGGCTTTGCCGAAACACACCAGGAAGCTACAGCTGTACATGCCCTAAAGGATATGTTTTCAGAAGTGATAGTGAAACCTGCGAAGGTAAAACAAAATCAACTGTTATTTTTTTTATGTTCACTGAAAAATATTTGTTCTAAATGACCTTGATAAAAACATTACAGGAAATATAGTTATAATGAGCCTTAGAGATCACCATTTGCTATTTGGGTTTTGTTAAAGTAGAAGAGAAATAAGTACATTTGGGCTAAATAATAATGCCAGCAATAATTTGCCACTGTCTCCTAAAGCATAACTGGGCTTGCTATTCCTACCATCACCACAACTGACAAGTTATATTGGTTGCATTTTGAGCATTTAACATTTCTTTTACCAAAGTAACGTTAAAAGCTCAATCATTGTTCTCCTGCTGGAAGCAAATATTCCGTAGGTTGTTATTAGTTACATGACCAGGGAACTTTGCCTGTGTTACAATGTAGCCTTGCTAAACACTTGTATTTGATATGCACTGATATGAAACATATGTTTAATAAAGGCATATGGTATCAAAGTTGAAATACTTTTATCATTTGAAATATAGAGTGTGTATTTCATGAGGTCCGTGTGTATATGCTTTAGTCTTAGTCACCTTTAATGAGCATTCATTATATATTCAGTATTGCCCAGCCTTTGGAGAGATATCATGTTTTCCCTTATTTACTTGTTATTTTCATTGTGTCATTTCTGTGTAATGCTTTACATGTTAGAGAGAACTTGCATTTGAGACCTTACATATGGCACCCAGATAGTACTCAAAAGGACTGGAAGGGCAAATGGTTTTGTTATATAGTGTAACTATTTTATCTTCATGCATGAAAGCTATATGCAGGAAGTGCAAAATTTAGCACCATCTGTTTAATGTAGGTCATTGCCTCATTTAGCTCTGAAACCCACAGACACTATTATACAATATTTTGTTTCTCACTAACTTTCTATAATTTGTCCAAAACCTGGTGGAGCCTTAAATGACAGAAACAATGAAGTCTTTCTGTTTGTGCACAGCATGCTATGGCTTGGAATGCTAAAACTTTCCATGAAAACATTGTTCTAATTTATCAGGGACAATTAACTGGGACCTTGTAGAGAGAAAAAAACTCTCAGCCAAGTTTTTATATTATATATTAATAATGCAAAGTTATGTACACCTTACTAAATCATGTTGGTGCCCTAAGACAAGAGCAGTGCAATTATAAAAATCGATAAGTGGCAGCAGGGAAGACACACTAATACGCAAATAGCAATATTTTTCTGAGCACATCTAATCAAGGTCATCTTTGGCATTGCAGACATAAATGAATGTGAAAGTAGCCCTTGTGTAAATGGGGCTTGCAGAAATATTCTTGGCTCGTTCAACTGTGAGTGTTCACCTGGAAGCAGGCTGGATGCTACTGGCCTCATCTGCATAGGTAAGTTATAAGCTCTACAGGGCAGTGACCTCCTTCCTACTGTCTCTTACCACTTGGCACTTTAACCTCTGTGTAATTATTCTTATTTATTGTATGTATTATAATACTTGTCCTTCATTTTGCACACTGCGTATCCTTGAGCGCTTTATAAATAAAGTTAAAATACATACAGACACATAGGTGAGCCTCCATAACTGCCAAGCCTGTAATAGTGGGCAACACCAGTGTATGCCTATAACCATTGATACAAGGTGTCAATTTAGCATAGTATACCTTAACATGAGCCTTCATGTGTACATAACATAGAAACTTTCTCCACTTTATAGTGGTGTGTCATGATTAGTTATAAAATGTTTCCTTCAAGCAGGGTCGGACCAAGCCATCCACTTCACCTCCTCCCTGCATGCGGATGAGTGTGTGTATATGGTGTGGCAAAGTGTGTGAGGGTGTTGGGCGGCGGCGTGAAAGTACCAATCACTGTGCTGGGGTTAGGGTTACCTGAGGAGCAGGCAGGGAGAAGAAGGCTCAAACTAGGGGTAGGCAGGAAGAAGAGGGACATGTCTAGCTTCCCCCTGGTTATAGCACCCTAGGCATGTGCCTCTTCTGCCTACCCCTAGATCCAGCCCTGCTTTTAAATTATGCCATATTTTTAGGCGGACTGGCAAAGCCCAGGTACTAGTGATGTGTGGGCTGGGCCAATACTTGCGGGTTAACCCGCAGGCTGGGTGGGTTTGTGCTTGACCTCGGCACATCGCCTGCGGGTGATGGGCAGGTTCGGGTTGATCGCTTCTGCTCTCCGCCCAAGACCTAACACTGCCGGCTTTTGGTTCTGTCATTGTAGGGTGGGCGCGGGTCTATAAATAAAGGGGAGAAGCCGGGTCAGGTAGGGTTAGGGATGGGAGCAGGCGGGTTAGGGTCGGGTGTTTCTCAACCTGCACATAACTACCAGGCACCTATTTTTAAGACCTTTCCCTACCTGAATAAACAGAGGAAGACTTTCAGACCATGGTCTTTCTCGAAATTTTGCTTAAGGCTCAAGGTGTACATTTTATGACATGATTACATGTTTTTGCACAACTATTTATTTACCACAGACAGCCTCAAAGGAACATGTTGGCTTAATATACAAGATGGACGATGTGAAGTTAACATAAATGGAGCAACACTGAAGTCAGAATGCTGTGCTACTCTGGGAGCTGCCTGGGGAAGTCCATGTGAACGATGTGAAATAGGTATGTTACTGTTTACTATTTGTTTGGACAACATACAAGTTAGAAACCCAATTCATTTTTTTTGTTCTTTTTGTTTTGTCTTTTAGACCCTGCCTGCCCCAGGGGATTCGCAAGAGTGAAAGGTGTCTCATGTGAAGGTAAAAAACCTTAAATATTTGTAATTGAAATATTAAGCTAACGGTTTTTAAAATATACTGGAAAGCATTTTGGACAATTTAAAATGTAATCCATGGTAAATAAGCATACTTTGAAACCTAAAAAAATTCAGCGTTTCCTCAAATCCACCTGCCGCTCTGCTTACACTGTTTTAGCAAGTGCAAACCAAACATAATTATTGCATACAGGGCCTGCAAGAACATAGAAGACATTGATTTGGGTTTAATGTTTTGCCTGCTGACTTTCTATTATTCTTAGCAAATTCTAATACTTTCAATTAAAGCAAAATCTGATCCTACAACCAAACAGGCTCAAGTCTACTAATAAAAGTGGACATACATGCACGGATAAAAGCTACAGATTTGGTCCTTTCTGGTCTAGTCAGCAGCTTATTGGCCCTTGTATGGGGCCCTCCAACAGGCCTGTCCAACTAATATCTGGCTTTATATTGGCTAGATTTTGATCAGGCATTGTGTAAATATCATGTGGGGTGAGGACCGCATCGACTTGTTAATGCAGTCCTCATCCTAACAGCCTATATTTGTCAATGTTATGATCGGCCTCAAGGTTGGCATATTGGGGAGTGATACGATAGTTTGACAACCTCCAGCTTTAAAGAACCCATTCATTGTTTTGCAATAATTGAATAAACTACTCTTGGTTTTTTTACCCGAGTTACCTAAATGTAGTAAAATATAGCTTGGCCATTCTTTTGACTTCTGCCCTTTACTATTCAGTGGGTGATACAATTTCAGGTGATCTGTTTCTATTTTATTTGGATAAGAGTATAAGAAATACACTTTATTTTACACAGCTGCTCTATAGTCGGATTTAGCATGAATGACTGCCTCCATGGCTAAATAGCAGCTTGTGTACTATATATAAACTGTACAAGAACTTCTTAAGCATAGTTAAACATAATTTTTACCAGTGGGAGTAATATATGGGAGGGCTGAAACTCATCTGCAGCTGGACCTCAATTTCTCATCTGTCAGTTTATCATAAACTAGTAAATTATACAACAAAGTGTATCAGCACATGAAATTTTTACACACTGAAATTAAACAGTATTGGCAGGACGTCATATCATATACCGTACCAATCATCATATGAAACATTGTTCCGTACAATATTTTTGTCATGTGTTTGGCTACCTTAGAGAACAGTAACATCTAAAAATGAAAGTGTCTTAAAGGAATGACAATATAATGTACTGTTGCCATGCACTGGTAAAACTGATGTATTTGCTTCAAAAACTCTACTATAGTTCATATAAATAGGCTGCTCTGTAGCCATGGTGGCAGCCATTCAAGCACAGGATTCATAAGAGATAACCAATAAGCTGTGCAAATCCCATTTCCCTTTCTCCTTTTTTAGCTTTAGACTGATACTTTATGGAGAGATTTTTATTTATTATGCAATGAATTGCTTTATTTTCTATAAGATGTCAATGAGTGTGAAGTGTTCCCGGGTGTGTGTCCCAACGGCCTGTGCCTCAACACCAAGGGATCTTTTCTTTGTGAGTGCCCAGATGGCTTGACTTTGGATGGAACTGGGAGACTGTGTCTAGGTACGTTTTTCCTGATACTGTAGCTACTCCTTAATTTACTCCTTAGTTTAATTACTCACTATAACTGTGCTCTAACTGTGTGCAGATCTCCGAATGGAACATTGCTTTTTAAAATGGGATGAAGATGAATGTGTTCACCCAGTTCCTGGCAAGTTTCGGCTGGATGCCTGCTGTTGCGCTGTTGGAGCTGCCTGGGGTACAGAATGCGAGGAATGTCCGAAACCTGGGTCTCAAGAATTTGAACTTTTGTGTCCAAGAGGACCAGGCTTTACTAACAGAGGAGATGTTCTGTCTGGGAGACCTTTCTATAAAGGTAACATCATTATTTTGTATTTCCATTTGTCTGTAGAAGGCACCATCAAATTACTTTTAACCCACTTCTCTGCTAATGACTTGCTCTACCACTAAACTTAGTCTTAGGGGGTTATTTAATAAAAGGCTCCAAGTTTTCCCAGGAGCAGTAACCCATAGCAACCAATCAGCAGGTACAATTTACTGGTCACCTGTTTAAAAGCACATATCTTATTGGTTGCTATGGGTTACAGCTACTGCGCATATTATTACATATGGGCTTAGTGTATTCCTATGCGTTAATGACTCACCATTCATGTGTTAATACTGTCCATGCAGTGAAGGGGGTTAAATCAGATTTTATTACTCTAAATTACTCCCATGCACTCATACTTTGATCTGAAATGATCTACCTTCCATTGTTATATTTTGTTATGTGTTATTTTAGCCAATTTTTTTGTATGATAGTTTTATGGTAATGATTTTTCCTTTTCTCCTTAACTTTTTTCTGAGTCTTTGGGGGTTATGTTATAAAAATTGTGCTTCATATGGTTACAGCAACACTGGTTGCCAGGAGGCGCAGGGGGATCCAGTGTTTTACACCAACCAATGGCTGGTGTGTGTATTAATGTGCTGTATGTTTCAAAAATACAATATATATAGACAACAATGGAAAACATTTATATATATATGTATATATATATATATATATATATATATATATATATATAATTTATATAAGAACATATTGCCTTTGTTTTGTGCTTCAAAGGATTACTAACACGCTTTCTTTTTGTAACCAGCACTCCTTAGTGAGTTGGGCCTAGAAATTTAGTACAGGCAGCACCCTCAGGAAATCGAGTCCTGGAGATGTCATATGGGTGATTTTTTAACCTATATCTGTATGCCTTTTTATAAGTACCACATACTATACATGGTTTTATTGCCTGAGTTTCTTAAGTATAGACCCATGGTCTTAAAATAAGCTGTATGCTAGTATTATCCAGAATGCTTGGGACCTGATGAATCAGTAAAAACAGGATAGTTTTGCCACTAGTGGGAATGTATGCTTTAATTACACATAAAGTTGTGTTTCTCTACATAGAATTAGCCACCTTTGGGGCCTAATGAAGACCTACCCTATGTTTTTTTCAATTTAGATATTAATGAATGCAAGGCGTTCCCTGGAATCTGTACTAATGGAAAATGTAGAAACACAATTGGAAGTTTTAAATGTAAATGCAACAATGGCTTTGCTTTGGATATGGAGGAAAGAAATTGTACAGGTAAGCATAAAAACTCTAACATTAATGGGCTTATTTTCGAGTTTGTGAATTTGAGTTTGTGTTTGTAAATCAAATAAACTTGCATATCAAATGCTCGCTTATTAATTAATAAGGAAGACTCGTTTGAATAAAAAAGTTTATCGAGTTGAAAATATGGCTTGACTTTGTGTAGGACAACCCTATTGACTTCTATAGAAACTCACAAGCTTTTAGATGGTGAAGTTTTACATTCAAGTTTTCAGGTTTTTTGCACTTAATAAATACCAGACCATGATTCGAATTCAAGTTTTTTTAGAGCAAAAAAACTCGATTGTGAAAAAAATTCTAATTTGAACATTGCTAAATCTCCCCGTAATGTGTGCATTATTTAGTGAGCAGATTATCCATCTGGAATGCAAATAGATTCATTAAAGACCTGTGATGCCAAAAAGTCAAAATGTTTTTTTTACATTTAAAGTTTTTATTCTACAAATAAACCCCTTCCAGCCAAGAAACCTTATATTATTTTATTTGAGAAGGGTTTGACCCATGTTTACATTCATTATTTAAAACTAAAATGCCTAATTTTTCTGAAGCATTTGTGTTGTGTAAATGTGTGTTTAACAGCCCAGATTCAGATCATGTGGCTGCCCCCATGGCTACAAAACTACTTATCTATATAAACCTATAATTTTTACAAGCGCTCGGGAACCCTATTATTTTCTGATCTTACTGGACCTTTTAAATCCATGAACATGAATCTTTGGGTATTTTAATCCATGCACATCTCAATACTGATTTGAATTTTGGAAACCATAGTACAGTAAAGATGACCATACTTTATTTAACCCACTACCCTGAATTGCTTGGTTTTTCAACAGATATTGATGAATGCCGCATCTCCCCTGACCTGTGTGGGAGTGGCACTTGCATTAATACCCCAGGAAGCTTTGAATGTGAGTGCTTCGAAGGCTTTGAGAGTGGTTTCATGATGATGAAGAACTGCATGGGTAAGTAGCCAAGGTTCTGTAACTTTGTGGCCTTGATGTGCACTTTATATTTTTTCTGCCACAAAGGAGCTATGCAAATCATTTAAATTATTAAACAATGAATTAAAATTTCTTGTAATTACACTTTATTTGGAAAGATTCGGCCCAATGCATTACATTTAGGGTAGCATTAACAGCCAGTAATATGCTGTAACTGTTAGACATGTTGGATTCACCATGGGCTGATGAATTCAGGATATCAAGAAGGATGTCAGGTGTAACTTTCTATTTGGTAGATCTAATAAAGTATCCCTATATTGAATATCTTGTATCATAAAATGCAGTCCAAGGAGTGTGCTTTTAGCTTTTGTCTCAGTATTGTAGGTGTTCCTGTCTTTTGTCATTTACTATACCAAATGTAATTTTGTTAATTACATTGTTTTATTACAGACATAGATGAATGTGAAAGGAACCCTTTGCTTTGTCGAGGTGGAGAATGTATAAACACTGAGGGCAGTTTTCTCTGCAATTGCCCTAATGGGCATGAACTTACACCTTCAGGGGATGCCTGTGTAGGTAGGTTATTAAAGAATATTTGAATTATCTTGTAAGTGAGTACAATAAATCAGTTATCTGTATAGAGAGTGAAAACTAAATTTTATTAGCTTACAAATTTATTTAAGTAGCTGTGAGACAAAGTAAAAGTACCATGAGTATGATTATACATTGATAGGAAGTGTGCCTTTTCCTACAGGACAAACAGGAACCTGCAATGCAGAATCTGTAGCATTGATTTTACAATGATATAATTAGACACACATTGTCTCATTTCATTCTTTTTTTTAGAAAAATATTGTAAATTACTACGTAAGACTCATTCTGTGCAGCAAAGTGGAGAATTTTTTTGTGGTTGCTGTTATCCATTAATAAAGTAACAAATACAGGGGCCGATTCACTAAAGGTCGATAACGCTTATCGCATGCTTTTTTGTGTTAAAAAGCATGCAATAATTAAGTCATCAAAGTAATTTTGCATGCGTTAAGACGCATATCGCATGCGCAAAAAAATGCACTATCGCAATGCGTTATTTGCCTCACATTGCGTTAATTCTTGCATAGAAATAATACTAACGCATGATTCACAAACACATATACAGCGTTAAACAAGCTAAATAACACATTAGTCTGTACGAAGATTAACACCTACTTGGGGCAGGCGGTACTGTGGTTTGTGAGCTTTTGGCAACACAACATGGACTTTGCAGTGGGATATTTTCAAGTGTGTTGGCCCTAGAGTCATGCATCCTCCAGTTTTCAGGGAAATGGTAATTATCAGAACAGTAGTTTTCCAAAAGTAATGGTTCTGTGCGTAAAATCGTGCGCTAATATAGCAAGTGGCGAAATATATCACGCGCAGCGGAAAATAACGCACGCGGCGGGAAATAATGCAAGAAAACCGCTCAGCGTGAGTTAAATAACGCAAAGAACATCACTTCTAAATTATGACACGTGTCCTTTTAGTGGATCGAGAGCTAAGTCGCAAAAAATAAGAAGCGATAATATTTTTATAAATAGCGCTTGTTTTATCGACCTTTAGTGAATCGGCCCCACAGTGTCAACGAGACATAATTTATCCTTTTTATCCTGTGTAATAAATATTCAGTAAGTCTTATGTCATACAGAGAGATCAGTAGATTAAGAAAAGGATATTTAAAAACAATTCTGATTTTTCAGATTTTTCTGAAGAGTTTGTAATGATAATATTTTTTAAACAACTGATTGCTTATTGGAGTAAATTATTTTAGTCATAGGTCAAAACTTGTCCCATTTCCAAACACCCTGCCATTGGGTGTAGTATTCTTCTTAGCAGAAATTAATATTTTGTCCTCATTTTATATTTAAAGGCAGGTATATTTATGGTCGCATTTTTAGAATATTAATAAAGCTAGAGACATATTTTTTTCCCCATATAAGAAAAATTTAATTTGTATAAAAATGTTTTTTTTTTCTGCACAAGAAGTTAGCTTTAAAACTCTTTCAAACCAGCTGAAGTTTCTTATATTATTTGCTGATGGGACAAAAAAATAATGGGAAATTGTAGGAAAAACAAAAGTAGTAAAAGCAAAAGTAACAGACTTTTTAAGATCAAGGATGTTAATTTATCTTCCCCTTGATTTAATTCTGATCTATCACTATTTTCATGCTCTTATTCATTATTTTATGTTTATAACTAAAAATATAATTGTAACAATAAAATAAGCAGGGATTGTACAATAGATAATTGTGTTTAAACTCTTGCAGATATCAACGAATGTGCCCTAAGTGACAATCTTTGCAGAAATGGCAAATGTGTAAACATTGTTGGAACATACCAATGCTCTTGCAATCCGGGATACCAAGCTACACTGGACAGACTTGGTTGTACTGGTAAGTTAGCCTTTCGATGTTGAGACACAAATTAGCCCAACATTATTGCTGTATTGCTTACATTTGTAAATCTGTTGTACAGTACCCTAGTATTGCTGTGTATATGTGGTAACATTCTATAATACGTTTATAAACATATTGTTTATATGCATTGCAACAGGGAACTACAGTAAGTCTCTTTGTACCTTGAACTATTTACTTATAGTTTTATCTTTAATTTAGGCCGCTCTTTTGGCGGTCTTTCAATGATATGCCCACCTTGAAGTGGGTGATTTTGGGCTGATCTGATCATTTGGCTTTTGTGCCAAATGACTGGATCACAGTGACAGGAATGCAGGTCTTGAGGGTGAGGTCTGCATCTGTGTCCCAGTGTGGTGTTTAAACCTGCTTGATTGATATCTGGATGATTTTGTGACACATATTGGTCAGGCAAACCTGACAAAGAGCCCTATACACAGTCTGAAGGGCCTGAATCATCTCTTAAATCTGCCGTATCTGTAGGATTTATCAAGGTGCACTCTTGCAAAAGCGAGGTAATATTTATTATGAGGGGTCATTTATGAAGCCAAGTGCAGTGAGTGATAGCATTTCCTCTTGTAATTACAATATAATTTCAGCTGCACTTTAAGTTGCATCTGCCTTATTTTTGCCCATTGTGCTTGCATTTTGATGGCCTTATCACTTCTGAGCGTGTGTTCCAAATGTCATTTGCATCTGATTCATTTGACACAAGTCTGTTACACATATTGATGCAACCCAGCTGTTGAAGCAACAGTAGGAGAATTCTGACAAAGGTTTTTCACATTTTACTTTTTTCCCTAGATATTGATGAGTGCACCATTATGAATGGTGGTTGCGATACACATTGCACAAACTCAGAAGGCAGCTATGAATGTAGCTGCCTTGAAGGCTATGCCTTGATGCCAGATAAGAGGACCTGCACAGGTAAGAAATATCATCATTGTTTCAGTGATGGAGCTCAACTCCACAATCTACAAGCTTGCTTTTTCAATCTAATGTGCATGCCCATGCCTGGGGAAAAGCAGAGAGAAGAGGAAGAAAGATCACACCAATGTACTTCTGCATAAATACCCAGTTAACAGGAGCCCTGGTTATTAAGCTATTGTAATAACTGGGGGGGGCCTTACATTTGGCACCCCCTAGTGATTGAGATTTTGGTTCTACTTTAACACTTTCTCAATCACAATCTCCCCATGCTTTCACATCCCAACCTTTACAGTTTTATTTCTGGGTACTTCTTAGTATTTCTCAATATACAAAGTGCAATAACAAAAGGATTATGTGTTAGTAGCAGATTATTTTCCTTGTTAGTAATATAGTAAATATATAATACTGTGTCACTGTTTTAAATATATTTTTTTACTTTAATTTGTTAACATATTGATGGCAAAAAACTCAAGAGTTCCAATTTCACAGCCAATATCTGCAGTGTCTGCTTGTACTTAGGTGGAGACAGAGCTTCTGGGTGCAGGCAAGGTAGGAGAGTTGTGCCAGTGTAGGAGCTAATTCTCGGCCTAATTTAATAGGCACTAGTTTAATAACATAGGCACCTAGAACCAGAAAGCAATTTGTTTTCTAAAATGTAGAAAACTAAAACAAAGATCTCATTATGGGTAACTGTGCTGGTGCCAGTAAGTAAATTAACCATGTTCTATATCTGTAGTTCAGAGGCAAAGCTCAAAGTGCCTGTATCTACAGTTTATAACCCCATGCACTCTGGTTAGTAATCTTCAAGTTGAATAAGTGCTACATGTGGTAGTATTGCTGGCATACTTGACATGATAATAGCTCATACTTGACAATGCTTACAACCAACTGGAGCAGATAAAAACACTATGTTGTCATTATGGGGTGATGTATGGTTCTTATTTCAAACTATTTTTTCTTGTTTCATGACATTTTGTAGACATTGATGAATGTGAGGACAACCCAGATATCTGCGATGGGGGCCAGTGTACCAACATTCCAGGAGAATATCGCTGCCTCTGCTTTGATGGGTTTATGGCTTCCATGGATATGAAAACATGTATTGGTAAGAACTTTGATCATGTCCTTTCAGCTATACATTTACCCTGTAAAAGAAAAATCTTGTTTTCTCTGATCTTTTTCATTATGATAAGATTCTCTCATTGCTATCAGCTTTCATATTCTATCAAATTTGCACTTTTTCTGTCTGCCAGTTCCAATTTTCCCCCTACTGCAAATCTCCCCCTTTTCTCTTGATGTTGTTCTGGTCTCTCTTTCATCCTCCTCTATCTGTAAACCATTTTTATTTTGATTCTTTTTTTTATTTGTACATTTCTCCTCATACTTCAGGCCCCTGACACAATAAATTTAGGCTTATTCCCAATAAAGTAAGGCTCATTCTTAGTGTAAAAAAACCTTTTGGAAGGCATTTAACTAATGATTTCTATTTTTTTCACAAAAATAAAATTTTGTCACAAAAAAATAAATTTTTTTCCTCCATTTATTTTGCGACAAAACGGAGAAATCCAGAAGAAAAATATGCCATCTAAAAGCTTTTTTTGTGGAAATTAGTTGTTTAGTTCAAAAGAGTTTCAAAAATAAAGTTAATCACTTCATTGTTTCCTATTTCACGCAGTTTCAAGGGAAAATTAATCTCATTGTTGTTTTCTATTTCACCTATTTTCATAGGGAAATTAATCCAATTGTTGTTTTCAATTTCACCTATTTTCATAGGGAAATTAATCCCATTGTTGTTTACTATTTCACCTATTTTCATAGGGAAATTAATCTCATTGTTGTTTTCTATTTCACCTATTTTCATAGGGAAATTAATCCCATTGTTGTTTACTATTTCACACACTTTTAAGGGGAAGTTAATCCCATAATTGTTTTCTATTTCACACATTTTCAAGTGAAAACTTAAACACATTATTGTATTCCAAGAATGAGCGCCAATGCTCTTAAAATGGCTCCTGCAGCAATTCCTGTTTGGGAAAAATAAAGAAGATTCATGAAAATGAACGTCCATTTAAACTCAAATATTTTGAGTTTTAACAATGCAGTTGGTTTGAAAAATTCTTGATTTTAGAGCGTAAACTCATACGACCGATAACAGCATTATTGTGACTTTTTAGAGGTGCAAGAATGAAAAAGTTTAATTCAAATATTCCTTTATTCCAAATGCCATAGAGGCCAGTTGATCAAATTTCACATTCAAGTTTTTTCCGAGCTTAATTGCATAATAAATAATTTTGATTAAATTCAATGGAGTTTTTTCTCTGTGCTTGTGGGATTTTTTCTTGATTGTCAACATATATATAAAAATTACTTAAATTGTAAGAGTTAAGTTGCAGAAAAATATCTTGAATAAAAGTCTCATTCGACAGTTTAAAACAACTCAAAAAATAATATCTTTTCAATTTTGAAAATACACTTCCCAATGATTCTGTAAAAGCACAGTAGGTTTTAGCTGCCCAATTTATCACATTTATAGTTCGGAAAATGTGAATTTGAAGAAATTTTGGATTGCAATTTTCTGATGTGATTTTCTTGAATCATAGAAATGCAATATTACATTTTAATATATAGGCCCCATAGTGTTCCACCTATTACTGCTGTTACATATTTATAAAGCCCAATATATTCCTCAGCACTGTACTATAAATTGATGTATACATTGAACGTACATATTTACTTACAAAAACCTCTATAAATCTATCTTAATTCTTGAATACACATTAAAAGTATTATGGATATCTTCATATTCTTCAGCACAAGATCACTGTTGTAACAACCACTACTAGTTCAGAGCTGACAACTAATGGTGTAGTAATCATTATAATGACAAGACTGACAATAATAATTCTTTGATACCATCTTTTCTGCAAAGGAGCAAGTTTGTGAACAGTGCTAGCAAAAGATGGTAGAGTAATTATTGGAATAACTATAGAACAGTGTGGTCCAAAGATGTCATAGTAATGAGCATGGTATTGTAATCACTGGAACAGTAAAAGTCGTCTTCTGCCAGAGATACTACAGTAATCATAGCAATGGCAAGAAAGACTTGGTGACTGGAGTGTGTATAGTAGTTACTGGAATAACATTAAATAAGACTGTACCTTGTCCTGATGACAGCTAAGTCAGCGCTGGTGGCAAAACAGTACCATTGTTATATTTTAGTAGCATTTAGGCATGGTGCTCCCAATTACAGAAAGACATCTTATCCTGAGGACTCCAGGTCCCAAGTATCCTAGTTAAGGCCTTTAATTAGTTTTCAAGTTACAGCATTGTGGCACAATTGCTTTAATTTAATATTAATTTAATAATAAGCATTGAAGTACAGGGCACTGTTAGTCAAACTGTCTAAATATAGTACAGGATTAGAGGTGGCCCTTTCAGATACATGTGTGGGAGATTTCATTAAAGAGAATGCAATGTATGTACATTGTATATGAATATGATTTATAGCAGCCATGGCAGCCCCCATAGGGATGCTATATATTCTGGGAAACCAGGGGGCTACCATATCCCTGCTTAAATGCACTAATGCAGGTACTCCAAACAGCCAATAAGATCTTTGTTCATTTCCTGATTGCAATAGTTTAGCCTAAACTAAAAGACTGGGATTAGTATTGTAGCACAGACAGCATGAAAATAACCAAGAGATTAACTGACTTGTCCAGGGTTTGTCCAAGGCCACAGGGAGTTTCTAAAGAGATTTAAATCAAGGTCTTTTGCTTGACATCCAGTGCCACAATTGTGAAACTTTTCATGACTTTTCTACTGGATTGGAACAATGTTAATGATATGCCTCATTATTTCATTTTTCCCACTTCCCCACTGTTTTCCTCCAAAAAGTGTTTTCCCTCTTTGCGCAGTCAAAACACATTTTTTCTGTGTCTGTTCTATCAGTATGTCGAGGTGAAAAGTCATGAAAGTTTTTCCCACAATGCAAGTCTATGGGAAAGCTAACATTTTTTTTTACATCTCTCACTCAGGAAAGCATATTTATTAGTATCAGTATGATAACATTCCATACTCTTTCATTCAGTTTCAGAACTAGGTGTTCTGGAGTCCCAGTGGCAAAGCTTTGCAATTGGTGTACCCCCCCCCCCCCCACCAATATGCATTTAACCTGTAAAAGAAAAAGAATCTTGTTATTCCCTCTCTCCTGATCTTTTTCATTATGATTGCATTTTTTGCCGTCAGCCTTCCTCTTCTTTTTCTCCAGCAGCTCTCCAGTTCGGAATTTTAGCAGCTATCGGATTGCTAGGGTAAAACAATACCCTAGCAACCAGGCAATGGTTTGAATGAAAAACTGAAAGATGAATAGGAGAGGGTCTTAATAGAAACATAATTAATGAAAAATAACAATAAATTGCAGCCTCAGAGAGCAATAGTTTTTTTGACTGCTGGGGACAGTGACCCCTATTTGAAAGCTGGAAGGGGAGGCAAATAATTAAACAACTATAAAAAATAGTCAGCTTCAATGTAAATAACACTTTGGTAATGTAAGCCAGTGACAGAGATACTGTCATAATGTCATTTTAAACTGTGCCCTTTAGTGGTGTACCACCAAAGGAAGAAGCCTTGTCTCCCTAACCCTAGTTCTGGCCCTACTTACATTTTTTTCTACCCCATGACTGCTTCAACAAAGCAACAGAAACAACAATGACTCAGTGTTTTCTGTTGAGTGATTACAGTGGATTTATAATAAAGATCACAATGTTATTGAAATGTTAAAATACAAAAAGCCAAGCAAGCCTTAGTACAGTCTGTGCAATAACAGTCACCTTTCTTATTGTTTCCTATTATCACAGCTAAAGTTAAGATTTTGCAAGTTTCAGGTGTCAGAAACTGACTTTCATTTTTTTTCCATAGATGTAAATGAATGTGATATAAACTCCAACATTTGTATGTTTGGGGAATGTGAGAATACCAAAGGATCATTTGTATGTCACTGTCAGGTTGGGTATGCAGTGAAAAAGGGAACAACGGGATGCACAGGTACATTCTAAACGAAATAACCTTATATCTAACCAAGTAGGTTTGGTGTGTTGGTTTACTTTTTGAGTGTGGTGTTGTTGCATTCATTACCCACTGTTGTGCTTTAGGCAATAAAAAGCACACCGTTTGCCCAGGTGCAGTAACCTATAGCAAACAATAGCTGGTTTGCTTTAAAACAGTTGACCAGTAAATTCTACCTGCTGATTGGTTGCTATAGGTGACAAGAATTGTATTGAACTCTGTACCTTATGGCTAATACCATAACACTTATAAAGTTTGTACCAGTTCTAGTAACCCATAGCAGATAATCAGCATTTGCTATTTTGCTGCCTGACTATTTGCTAAAGGTTACTAGACCAGGAGCAAATTATTCCCTATTGAAAATGTTACATGTTTGTCTGGATCTGCTTCATTGTTTGATATTAACTTTGTATGCATTGCATTCCTTGGCTACTCTAAATTGGAATTTGTGTTAATTTCCATGATGTCAGTGGCATCCATGTGAATATCTTTTCCAGTTCCTTTTTTTGCACGGCCCTGTGGAAAAGACTTCTAAAGTTATGGGCTAATTCAAAATAATAAAAAAATTTGGGAGTAAGATCTCAATGTACAGATACAGCAGAAACACCAAGAAACAAAGTCATTTCTTGTGCCTTTTAAAGAGAAGGAAAGTTTAAATCACTGGGGGGTGCCCCAGTGATTAAAATCGCTTACCTGATAGCCTGTTTCAGTGCACCTCTTCGCTAAAAACTGCACCGGCCCAGGTTATTTCTGCAAAAAAACATTGCCAGCATCTTAATTAGAGTCTTCTGTCTTTTTGTTCAAATTTAGCCAAGCGCATGCACAGTAGAGTGAAAGCCGAACATAGAAACTAAAGTTGGCCATACACTGTAAGATTGGCTCCTTTGGCGAGGTCGCCAAGTGAGCAGATCTTCTCCTGATATGTCCACCAGCGGGCATAGGTGCTGTCAGATCGGGGACCACTGCTGGATCGGTCTAAAGGACTGGTATTGGCAGCTGAAATCGACCCGTTTATGGCCACCTTAAAAGCTAGCTCTTCCACTCATGTGCACAAGAACTTCTGCACAAATTACCCAGGCTGGTGCAGTTTTCTGCTAAGAGGAGCACTGGCCTGTGGTATCAGGTAAGCTTTTACAATTACTGGGGGATGCCTAATATTTTGCAACCTCTATTGATTTAGACTTTCCTTCTCCTTTAAAGAAATAAAATAGTAAAGTTTGAAAATAACATGCTTTAAATACAGACTGAACTTGTGAAAGGTCATAAATGTATATATATAGTATAAGGTACTAACATCTGCCAAAACCCATGATTGTTGATGAGAAAAAAAAAAAAAAAATATATATATATATATATATAATTACAATTGTATTCTTTTCAATAGTATTGAGTTCTTCTGCCAAAAGTGGCTGCTAAAAATATGCCTGTCTGTGTTATTAATTTCTGAAATATGATACCCATTATTCTTAATGAAATGTACAGGACTAAGGCTTGCCAAAAGCTACTAATGTCCTAATTGCAACAACCAACACAGCAGTGCTAAATAATGGGATGTGTTCATGGGGCCATCTTTATTGTATTGCTATTAAAAGAACATGTCTGCTATTTTCCCTGGGTCTGGAAATGATTATATTCCTTGCCTGAGAAACATTATCAAGGTTGTACAATAAGTATTATAGTAATTAAACTGCATCAAAATCCATTGAAAAAGTGTGTTTGGAAAGTAGATCAAAGGTTCTTAGGAAAAAAATACCCCTCTGCTTTCTTGCTTATTAATGTCTCTTAGAATTACTTTTTTATTGTCTGCACATATGGAAGGCTTTGCCTAAAAATGTGTGGTTCTTTTCTATTACAAAAGAAAAATAAAGATGCTAGATCCCTACTTATTATTCACAAACATTGTCATTACGATTAAAGTACAAATTATAATATATTGAATTTCTTATTTGAATGAACATCTTCAAATCTTGCAGCACATTTATTTAAAATATAAACTATTACTTAGGACAAAGAATGTCCATGTATGCTCCTGCCAAAATCGTCCATTCAATCTAAATATTAGCTTCTAGATGAGTATACGTTTGCATGAATATAGCACCATGTTGTACAATGGGAGTTTCCTTTTGTTAATTTCAGTGCATTTCCAGCACACCATAAACTATATTCTCCATTGTACATACTAAGGTCTCCCACCAGAGGAACCAATGTTTTTCTTTACTTACTGATCTGGTTCTTTTGCAGATGTGGATGAGTGTGAAATTGACACCCATAACTGTCATCTACATGCTACATGTTTAAATGTACCAGGAAGCTTTAAGTGTACTTGCAAAGAAGGGTGGATTGGAAATGGCATAAAATGTAATGGTAGGTATTTTAATATGACTTCTTTTTATTTGCCATACACATTTATTGGGTTATTTTCTAAAGACAAACTGAAATTACTTTGTAGTGCTGTAACTGGTGGTAGTCAACATAAGAACAATCTTAGTAATATAATATAAATTTAATAAAATGAATTCAGACCTATTGTGTGTGTGTTTACAATACTGGGCAGCAATAATTTGTTTCTATGGGATATTGATTAAAAAAGAATGGATTTATGTTCTATAAATTCAGTATTGGGCAATATCGTACTGTTTTGGCAGAGGGTGTTGGCTCGTTTTACTCAGATATTGATTAAACTATGGCAACTAAAGGTATTTTCATTATGGAAATTTTTCACACCAAACAAGGAAAAAATCTTTAAAAAATAAAACAGGCAAGTCTATATTTTTGGTAAAAATTTGCAGTTTACTGTAGGACAACAAGGCGTGGCACGTGCTGAGCCTTGGTTAGCAAGATTTCTGGCTAAAATATCCTGTCAATAGTAATAAATGTATGTAATTTAAATCATTATTATATATAAGCATGTATACATATTAGCAATGCAGAAAAAGTATGGAATCTAAAATCTGCGCCTTAAAATTGTGTAATGTATATTTTACAAAAAATTGTTCTTTTTCATAAAGATCTGGATGAGTGCTTAAATGGAACCCATCGATGTAGTGTATCTGCCCACTGTCTTAATACACCTGGTTCATACCATTGCTCTTGTGCAGAAGGATATACTGGAGATGGATTTACTTGCTCAGGTAAAAAGTTAAAATCTGTTTTAACACAATAAAAACTCTTTTACAATTTTAACCTACAATTTAATCTTGTACAATTTATGTATGTAAATATATTAGACACTGGGATAGTATTGCACTGATTCATCATTTGTTGCACAAACCTGTTGATGTGGGACAAACTTTAAACTCTCTTCAGTGGTATGGAGAGATTGATTTTTTTCACTTGTTATTGTTTTATGCCCAGCAACAGTTCCCAATTTAAAACCAATGTTATCATGTTACTACCAATTCATGATAACACTTAAAATGATTTTAATGGTTGGTAGGGTGCCCATAGAAGAAGAGAGAATTGAATGGAACATAGTGCTCATTATTATTCAACACAAAACATTTGGCTTGATTCTGATGAATAGGCACATTGATTTTCTTTAATAAAAGGGACAATACTAGTACACTATTAGGGCAACATTTCCACTTAATGAGATCTGAGTGTACACCATGGTTGGTTGATGGCTCAGTATGGGAGTAAAACTTGTATAACAATACTAGCATATGACATCTAAAACACACTTTTACTCTAGAAGCAACTAAACTGGTAAATGGAATGGAAGATTTGGGGTTATTCTCTCTAGAAAATATGCACTTGCGAGGGGACATGATTACTCTATACAAGTACATTAGAGGGGATTATAGGCTGATTATAGGGGATGTTCTTTTTTCCCATAAAAAGTGCACCAGAGGCCACCCCTTTAGATTAGAGGAACGGAGCTTCCATTTGAAGCAGCGTAAGTAGTTTTTCCACGGTGAGGGCAGTGAGGTTGGGGAATGTCCTTCCCAGGCCCGGATTTGTGGCGAGCCCACAAGGCCCAGGCCTAGGGTGGCATAAACTTAGGGGCGGCATAAACTTAGGGGCAGCATGCCACCCCACCGCAGCAAAATTTCGAAAATTTGCTCCCATACAGAGCGCATGCACACTTGCGCACGCAGGGGGGGAGTGGGGGCGCAGAGTGGGGGCGGCCTCGCGGCACCTGAAGTTGAAATCCGGCGCTGGCCCTTCCTAGTGATGTTGTGATGGCAGATTCTGTCAATGCCTTTAAGAGGGGCCTGGATGAGTTCTTGAACAAGCATAGTATCCAAAGCTATTATGATATTAAAATGTGCGTTTATAGATAGGTAAGTATATGTGTGTGTGCTGGGGTTCACTTAGAGGGGTTGAAGTTGATGAACTTCAGTCTATTTTTTTAACCCAACTTAACTATGTAACTATATATATCTACTTTAGGCAAAGTTGGAGGATACCCTACTTTTAATTGCTGATTTCTCACTGTAGTAATCTTTCACCAAGCCCAAAGACTGGTAAAACAGTTCAGCAGCTCTGTTTAATAATATACTGCAGTAACTAAGACTTAAATCACCAAATCTAATATACAATACACATATAACAGTTGCCGTTTTGCATTAGCAGTTGCTCCCAAAATGCTGGCACAAAACTATGTAAATATGTCTTAAATGAACATCTGCAGACACTACTTTAGCGCATTTGCACTGTCAGCTGAAACAGCCCCCAAGACTTGCAGCCAAGATGAGGAGCTTCCCTCTGGAGCTTGGCCCTGCGCCACTTAAACTGGGTGCTAACTTAATGTTATTAGAACAGTAGCAAATATTGTTATATTGTTATAGATGTCATTCCAGGGACAAAACCCTGAATAGTAATTGTTCAATCAGTTGTATGCATCATGTGGTGAGGGTTACCCTATTTATTTTAGTGTAGTAACATAAAGAGAGTTTCCATTTTTTGAGTGGGGGGGCCCTTGGCATAGTCCTACTGTCTGGTGTTCTGTTTTTAGGCTGGGTCTGAGCCTGCCTTTTCCTTTCAGGCTTTTCTTGCTGTCAGCTCAGGCTCCACATTGTTCTTCTGGTCTAATATGGACCTTCTAGCAGAATGTTTGAGCTGATGACTGCACTATACACTACACTATTGGGTAGAACCATATAACTATGATGGAGTTCAGCAGTGGTGGCATGAACCACCTGCTTACAATTACTGCAATAGTTATCACAGTACTATGCTTTTTTCTCATCTGTTTTAGGTTATTGCTTGCAGCTCATACTTTATCTGGCATACATGTGACCATATGCGCAATAGTAAAATAAAGACAGCTCATGAAATATGTTATATTTTCTATTACATGACCCGTTTGAACTGCCAAATATAAATTGCTGTTGAAAATAAAATGTACCGGTCTTACATTTTACACATATCTGGCCTAGCAGTGTTTTGTTCCTCATCTGAAAGATCTGGAAAACAGCCAACTCACTTGATCTCCATGATGAAAACAGAAAGAAATATGCACCTCATAATGAAGCACCCTCCAATGCAATGAAATGAAATAACTCACCATTTCTTTTTGTGCACAGATGTTGATGAGTGCACCGAAAATATTAATCTATGTGAGAATGGACAGTGCCTGAATATCCCAGGCTCCTATAGATGTGAATGTGACATGGGATTCACTCCAGCTTCAGACAGCAGGTCTTGCCAAGGTAAGTCCACCAAAGTTTCATTTTGTTTCTCCAAGTTTGGATTGGCTGAGCCGAAGGAAACCACATAAATTTCTTGGAAAAGCATGACCTGACAGGAGATTGCCGAGCATATGCTCCATATATAAAAGATATTGCTTCCAAGAAGGCTTTGGCCTACATCATTCAAGTGGCGAGACAGCAATCCTGTCAGGATTGTTTTAATGATATTCTTCATACTAAATGTGAAACTCAAAGCAAAAATACTGTTTGGATAGAATTGATGATATTTTAATAAAGCACTTAGAATCTCTTTCCTAGCCACAGAGCATAGTGATTGTGAAAATACATCTCGATGGCTCCCTAGCAAACTACAGAAAGCTATCTGCTCAATGTTGTTTTTAATCGATTTAAGCTAAAATCTAGGAAAATCTAGGTCAGGTGTGTCCAGTGTATGGCTCTGCATTTGTTCTTGAATCTCAGTTTCATCATCCCATGATGGATATGTATAGCTAGGCCATAGTGTATGTCAGCAAATTTGTATGTTATGAAAGCATTGCCCAAGCATAAAGGCATATATTTATTGGCCACTGTGGGTGGCCTTACTACTCAGTATTATTTTTCACTAGAAAATAGTCATCTGATTTTCCATTTTATGTTTTATATGCATTTAACGACATCAGTATGAATCAGTTAGACCAGTGTTTCAAAACCACTGCACTGTGTACAGTTGCCAGTCAACAAATATGCCAGCAGTGTGGCACATTCTGAACCCTTATACTCTGTTAGGCATAAATGGATTGAAACTTTGAAAAAATCTCAATTTACTGTCTCTTAGAACGTAAGCCAAAAAGGTCCTTGGATCAGACTTTCAGAGCAACGCTGATGGATAAAAGGGAAACTTTATATAACCAGTGTAATATATATTTATACCCCTGACATTCTTACAGAATACACAAAGTAATAGCTTGATCAAACAAATATTCAGAAATGTTAAATTTTGTAAATTAGCAATTCCTGCCAAAAATATGCACATACAAAAGTGACTCCAGGCTACTTAATAGAAAAACTCTGGAAAACAAATCATATTAAGCATATAAGTCATATTGCCCCTGGGCACCTCTTATAATGCTTAGAAATATATCACTGAAACAATGGGGGTCATTTATAAAATTCACACAGCGCAGAATTATTCGGCAGTGAACATATTTGCCCTGCCCATGTTTATATTTATAAAGCTGGACAAGACTGGTGAATTTAATGTGCAAACATAATTTACAAATTGCAAATTTATATTTGCAAAGAGAAAATCTGTGATATATTTGGGCATAATAAATGCACACAGGGGGCATGCTCATGCAAATCTCATTTGTGAATTTTTGTGTGCAACTTGCATTTCACTACAGTGCAAAATGTAAGTGCAAAATGTAAGTCTTTAGGGGAAAACATGCGCAAACAACCAAATATCCTCTGCACGAACTTTATAAATTACTTCCAATGTGTCTTGGCATCACAGCTTCCTGCCATGGGTCTTTGCAGAATAAACATGTGTAAATATTCCTGAAGGCTTTAGGGGGTTTCAGTACCAGGTTCATTTATCATTTTTCTTGGTTGTTTGGCAATAAGAGTGTAAATTCACAACAGGTGTATAATATATACAGATATGGAATCCCTATGACTAAATGTCCCAAAAGGTATGGAACGTATTAGGCTTTTTTTCTATGCCTTAATATAAGCCTTTTTACTTTTTCATAAACAACTGCCTTCTTTTATACTTGAGAAGCTCTCAATAATTGCTTTTGTGATATGTTTTACTCATAGACTTGGTCTTATAGCTATAGGCATTTTTTTTTGCATTTTCCCCATGGTGTGGGTCTTTGTGCATGAGCCTTTTATCTTTTTGGTTCATTTTGAATATAGAATATTTTTCCTTCATGTAAAGAACTGGAGTAAAATATTAACGTTTACCATAAATATTTAGCTAAAATCTTATTGCTTACCAATATGGTATCTGCTAGCCCATCTTCTTTTCAAAAGTAATGCTATTGTGTCATACTGTCTATCTTCATTTGTTAATTCTTGGCTTTATAAGGAACTCTTACAGGTTCTACAACATAGTAAAGCACTTACTTTTGCACTGTGTTATTAATATTATTAATATTTGCTGCCAGCAGAACCTTAAAAAATATTGTTTTTAATCATTTTTTACCTACTGGCACACGTACATATTACAAGCTGCTATGATTTATCATTGTAGATATTGATGAATGCGCTTTCCAGAATATATGTGTGTTTGGAACCTGCAGCAACCTTCCAGGAATGTTTCGTTGTATCTGCAATGAGGGTTATGAACTGGACAGGACTGGAGGAAACTGTACAGGTAAAAAGGTTTAGAAAACAGTTACAAACTTTGGAAGAATCTCAAAAGCAGATTTATAAGGAGCACATATAAAACTTTCTGCAAAAATGTAATACAGATATTTATAAAAGCTGCCTTCAGTGGCATAACTATTGAGGGGACAAACCCTTTGGCCTCCTGGGTGAGGGGAAGGTCTATGGCATTACGTCACTAGGAGTCTGTTTATTAAAGACAAGCTTTTTGCATTTATGATAGATAGATAGATAGATAGATAGATAGATAGATGATAGATTCTGTAGATAGATATAGAATATAGATATGGAAGTGTATAACAGGACTTGTGTATCATTATTGTGTACAATCAAAAAGATTAAACCAACTGACACTACTAAGAAATATATGGCTATACTGTGTTGAAGAAAACATGGAAAACTTGGAAGTCTTGTAAACTGTTTGGTAGACTTTGGGAAAACCTTAAACACTTTCCTAGAAATGTAATATATGTGATCTTTATAATGGACAAATATAATAGTGGATGAACTTGAAATGTAAATAGAGTTCAAGTATTTGCAGTAGCCTAATAAATGATACATTTTAACCTCTAATATTTACATAGATTAAACAGTAACAATTTACTCAATCTAGCATAGTTTAGGTTATATGTCATACTATAACATATACATTGCTTGACTTCATAGTGTACACCAAAAGGAAATTTAAAATGTCTTTTGACATATCCTTGTAATTCTAAACACTTGGATTAGATATGAGCAGTAAATATGAATTATAATGGGCCACTACAATAAATATCTTCTATTTCAGTTTTGTGAGAAAAAAGGACATTTTAAAGACACTGTAGAGAGACTACACTAGTATTATTGAAATGCCAAGCATTAGATTTCAGGGTTACAGAGCATTACAGAGATTCTGCAGAAACAGCCCTGTAACTTTGTAAGATTCCCTATCAGGTAAAAGGACACACCAGGTTCAAACAGCTTTAACTTTAACAAAAAATATGATTTAGTTCCATCTCTTGTTTTCTAAATAATTGTCTACTAACAATTGATATTGTATTTCTTTGTAGATGTCGATGAGTGTGCTGATCCAATTAATTGTGTTAATGGCTTTTGTGTTAACACTCCTGGGAGATACGAATGTAACTGTCCACCAGATTTTCAGCTCAACCCTACAGGAGTGGGTTGTGTTGGTAAGATCACATTCAAAACTATTAAACAGAAAAAACTTTTAATACAGGTTTGCACCTGGTCTAGTAACCTGGTAACATAAATGCTACCTACTGCTTACTATGCATTACTCAGTCTGGTGCAGTTGTTTAAGATAATGCAAGGGTTAGATCATTGTTTTAGATCATACATGGCCAAATGTTTGGACTGGAACTCTTGGTGTGGTTGGGCAGGTACAGGAGGGCTCAGCTTAAATGACAAATATGGCCTGATTTTGAATATAAGGCTTTTATAAGCTCTTCTGCATTTCTCACACTACTTACCTGTAGTAGCCATTCAGATGTTTTTAAACAACTGACCAGTGACTTCCTGCTGATTGGTTGCTATAGGTGGCTAGACCGGTAGAACATTTTGCACTTTTTATTATATTATCCATTTAAGAAAGCATGTTAAAAGATAGAAATGATTAGGATGCTTATATTTTCAGTCCACAAACCATGAAAGTTTAGACATTTTTTAATGTGCCTTTCATGGGTTTTAGTCTAGAAATAGTTTAGAATGTATATATGCAGCATAGCTTCCTTTTAAATCAGTTACTTCCTCTTGTATAGGCTGTGCATGTTAGTTAGATAGCAGAGAAAGAAATCAATCATTCCTCTGAACCATATCAATGAGTTTCTGTCTCTAATCTGTTAAATAGATTGGTGCTTTGGTGCTACATCCTCTTATTCTAGGGCAGCAGGCTCCCTTACTAATTCCGACCTACTACACTACAGTCCCTTTATGATATGTGCTTCATTAAAGCAACAGGCTGTGCTTCAATAGAGCCACAGGCTGAAGGTCACTGCCAAACAACATTGGTTGTGCTACAGCAGCTTTATATTTGCATCAATAAATACCTCATTTAAACTCAACGTACTATTCATCTTAATGGTTGTGCCCTGTATGAACCCTGTAAATTGTGCAAATATATATTCCCCAAGGCTCACTTAGGAATGTGGGGGTTCCCAACAGCTGTATGACTATGGATTAACATCCTGTATCTAGGTGATTTAACAAAAAATGTTTTGTAATGTCTGTATGCTAAATTTAAACCAAAAAGGGACGCACAAGCACAAAACAAAAAAAAGAATTGGCCCATTGATATATTTAGAAAATGTGTGCACCTGTCCTTAATTAGGCAGTCTGCAGCACCACGAGTTTATAATAAAGAGAACATTTTCCAGAACTGAATATTTAGGCCAACTATAATCCGTCTGTGGATCTTCTGCTGTCAGTGAATAATTGTAGCTCTCAGAGCTGGCCTACTGAGTATGCTGGGAGTTTTAGCTCCATAACAACTAGGAACCGTCTAGGAGAGTGATCCTTCCTTTGGCAGATTTTGCCAATGCCTCCCTACAGGCAAAAAAGACATATTTAAAGTTTATTATTTTGGCAGCTTGATTTTGGAATCGGTCCTGTAAATGACAGATCTGTCCAAATGCCATACTTTTTACTAATTTAATACTGCAGAAAATCAGACTCTGTGCAACTGCCATTTTCATGAGGCTTAAAATTTAATTATAGCATTGTTCAGAAGCTAGACTGGATTCAGACCAACTTGACAAATAATGTAGTGCAGAGACTCATATGTTCCTCGAACATAGCTGGAACGGTCAAACAAGCAAACCTCATTTAACCTGCTGTTAAAAAACCCCTCCTCTTCACAATGAAGTGTTTCAGATGCCTGAAAGAATCAGCACTGGTCCATAATATCTCATGAAACAGGGGGGCCAAAAAGCCAGACACTAGTTTGGCAAGCTCTGCAAATCAAAAGCATTTTTTTTTAACTCACAAGACAAAAATCTTGTATACTTTTTGATTAGCCATTAATGGTAAACTCTGAAAGGATTCTAAATTTACTGCCTGGATCTGAGGGGGGGTGTCTAATACTTCATTGTGGTTTTTTTTGGATTGCTTTATTTTATAAGTAGCAGTTAAAAAGAGTCAATGAGATGTCTCAGTGCTTTGGTCTAACCGCAACATCTATTTTACAGATACAAGAGTTGGCAATTGCTACCTGAACCATGGTGCCCGTGGCGATGGAACAATCTCTTGCAGCACGGAGATTGGAGTTGGAGTCAGCCGTTCATCATGCTGCTGTTCTCTGGGGAAAGCATGGGGAAACCCATGTGAGATCTGCCCCCCTGTAAACAGCTGTAAGAAACATTTTGTTGATTTCCTTTACCTGAACCGGTATTAGATATTGGTACCAAGATACTGGTATCAGTATCAAGAGCTTTTGAGTGCAGGCATTCTGTTTTCAGCCACTGATGTAGACATTTTTATGGTTGAACTTGATTTTATGGTTGAACTTGATGGACGTATGTCTTTTTTCAACCCAACTTACTATGTTACATGCTCACTGCTTTTATTCAAACATTTCAAATGCAATATGGTTCATTAATGTTATATTCTATATAATTATTACAGAAAAATATAGATGTCTGTTTATGTTTTCATTCAGTTTCATTCAATTTCAAGATTACATTTTATTCCTAAAGGAAGCATCACATTTAACATTTAAACCCTTTATTTTTCAAGCTGAATATAATACATTGTGCCCAGGAGGAGAAGGCTTTCGACCCAACCCAATAACCATAATTTTAGAAGGTGAGAATATTTATAAAGGGTAGATAGCATCTGTGAGGGTAATTGAAACTTTGAGTTAATTGCATTTTTTTTAAATACACTATGGGGCAGATCCATCAAAGTATGAGTTCGAATTCCGAAAAAGGGAAAATTCGGATTAGATACGATAATTTCTGATGATCGAAAATTTCACGAAAATGCTTATGAAAAAATTTTAATAGTCATGATAATATCGTATTGGCGTTCCAAAAGTCACAAAATGTTCATATCCGAACGATCGTAAACTGTGGGAAAATCTTTCTGACTTTGATCCTACTGTGCATTTTTTTGAAGCCTCCCATAGGACTCAATTGCACTCTGCAGCTCCAACCTGGCCCAAGGTAAGTCACTATAACGAAGCTTTAATGAATCCGAAATTTTCATACTCGGTGAAACAAATTGTTGTGCAAATAGTCACAAAGTAAGAAAAAATTGCGCAAATTAACGAAAAAGTCGCAAAAAATACGCACAGTACGAAAACTTTAAAAATACGAATTTTGGCATACGAAAACAATCGTACTTTGATAAATGTGCCCCTAAGTATGTTTTACTCTAATAACCATTTCTTTCATTCTATAAAATAGATGCATACGCTGTATAAAACTACTAGTCAAGTACAACAATCTACCCTAGCTATCCACTTGATTGTTCCTGAGTTATGCGTTTTTGTGCCCACTATCCAAATAGGAGCATATTTGGTTCCATAGTTTGTAATGTTTATTGAAAAGAGATCTAGCTGTTGAATGCCAGCTGGCACAGGCAGTCCCATTTCATGTTTAGGGCTGTACAAATTGTACTTCCAATTCCAGTTTCTGCTTGCTGTGAATTGTCTTCCGTAGTCCCAGACCTTCTGCAAATCTGATCCCATAGCTCTTCCTCTAAAGCATTACTTAAGTCTATGAGGTGTGGAATGCCTGCTATTAACTCATATAGACTATTTGGACAACTTCATCTGTTAAATCAAGTTCCAGCAATGTCTAAATCTGTTATCTTTTGTTGTGCAGTCTAGACATGTCCGTGTACCATGGTAGAATACTGAATTAAACCAAAATTCCTTTTTCTTTAAAATTCTACCCAAAAATAATAAAATAAAAAAGATAATTGCACTTGTGCATTATGAAAGAAAATGTAATTATTCATGACATTGAAAGTTATTAAATAGTTGCAATTGAAACACTATCTGTTTGACTGTTTCCTTCACTGCTTGTACTGACTACTCATACCACTATAACATTGTTTGCTGTCCTTCGGGAAAGGCTTAAAATCCCACAATACCTTGCATGTGATTAACATACCTCAGAAGAAGAATCACAGAAGTAAGTGTAAGGCATTGTGAGAACTGAAGTCTTGGCTGGAGGAGAGGGGATCTGCTGTATTGTTTCTGTTATTAGACAAGCAGTGAAGGGAATAGCAAACTCTCCTTTCAATATCAATTACATTTACTAATAACATTAAAAGCATTGAGAAATTTTAATAATCATATATTAGCTTAAGTTTTCTTAGAATTACATTTTCTCTCAATTCCCTTAATGGAGTTAACTTATCAAGTCGCATTTATATACAGGTATGGGAACCAGAATGCTTGGGACCTGGGGTTTTCCAGATAAGGGGTCTTTCTGTCATTTGTATCTCCATATCTTAAGGGGCACATTCATCAAAGTACGACTGGTCCGAATACACAAAATTCGTATTTGTTTTAAAGGTTAAGACTTTTGCTTATTTTCTGCGACTTTTTCGTACATTTGCGAGACTTTTTCGTACTTTACGACAAAAAGCACGACAAAAAAGCGCAACAAAATCGTACTGTCGCGCTGAGTACAAAAGTTTCAGATTCATTCAAGCTTTGGGCCAAGTTGGAGCTGCAGAGTGCCATTGAGTCCTATGGGAGACTTTCCTTGGGCCAGGTTGGAGCTGCAGAGTGCCATTGAGCCCTATGGGAGACTTTCCTTGGGCCAGGTTGGAGCTGCAGAGTGCCATTGAGCCCTATGGGAGACTTTCCTTGGGCCAGGTTGGAGCTGCAGAGTGCCATTGAGCCCTATGGGAGACTTTCCTTGGGCCAGGTTGGAGCTGCGGAGTGCCATTGAGCCTTATGGGAGACTTTCCTTGGGCCAGGTTGGAGCTGCAGAGTGCCATTGAGTCCTATGGGAGACTTTCCTTGGGCCAGGTTGGAGCTGCAGAGTGCCATTGAGCCCTATGGGAGACTTTCCTTGGGCCAGGTTGGAGCTGCAGAGTGCCATTGAGCCCTATGGGAGACTTTCCTTGGGCCAGGTTGGAGCTGCAGAGTGCCATTGATTCCTATGGGAGACTTTCCTTGGGCCAGGTTGGAGCTGCAGAGTGCCATTGAGTCCTATGGGAGACTTTCCTTGGGCCGGGTTGGAGCTGCAGAGTGCCATTGAGCCCTATGGGAGACTTTCCTTGGGCCGGGTTGGAGCTGCAGAGTGCCATTGATTCCTATGGGAGACTTTCCTTGGGCCGGGTTGGAGCTGCAGAGTGCCATTGAGTCCTGTGGGAGGCTTCCAAAATCATGCACTGAAGGATCAAAGTCAGAAAGGTTTTCCTGCATTTTCCTATTGTTCAAATACGAAAAAAATCTTACTTTTCGCCCATTATACGTTCAGATACAATTTTTTCGTATTTTGAAATACAAATTTTTCGTACTTTAAAAAGCACGATACAAAAAAATCATATTTGATACAATTTTTTTGGATTTTACGAAAATCGTACTTTGATAAATCTGCCCCTAAGTCTACTAAAAAATTATTTCAAGAATAATTAAACCCAATAGGATTGTTTTGCCTCTTATAAGGGTTAATTGTATCTGGCATCAAATACAAGGTACTGTTTTATTATTACAGTAAAAGAATATTTAAATGTTTCCTAATGTAATTGCATCATTAATTTGTATTTTCATTATGTGAACATCTTGTAAAAAAATATTTGAAATGCTTTAAAAATATATATACATATTTTTTTTATATTTTTTTCTACTAATTTAGATATTGATGAGTGCCAGGAGTTACCAGGTCTCTGCCAAGGTGGTAACTGTATAAATACCTTTGGAAGCTTCCAGTGTGAATGCCCACAGGGCTACTATCTTAGTGAGGAGACACGCATTTGTGAAGGTAACAAACTAATACCATGTAGTGGAAAAGAACCGCAGTGTGCTAAAGTCTGTTTTGTAATGTACCCTTTACTATCTTTTCTGTTGTAGATATTGATGAATGCTTTACCCACCCTGGTGTATGTGGACCAGGAACTTGTTATAATACCCTGGGGAATTACACGTGCATTTGCCCTTCAGAGTATATGCAAGTAAATGGAGGACATAACTGCATGGGTATGTAACTGTGATACCAGTTTTTTATTATCATGTTTGAAAATGTACCATGGAATTATATTAATCCAAAATGATGTTTATCATTATCTGTTCCTTCAGGATTTTAGCTAAAATAATTAAACGCCTGGGATGATAAATTATTTAGACCAGTGCTGTCCAACTGGCGGTCCGCGGGCCTCATGCGGCCCTTTAACCCCCCCTGTGTGGCCCCCCACCTGTCTGGCTGCTTTGATGGTTTAATTTTGTGTTAGCTTTAAATGGTATCAGTACTGAGATTAGGCCCCCTGCATGGTTATCACCTCAGATTCAGGCTGTAATCCCTCTGTATTGTTTAAAAATGTAATCCCCTGTGTTGTTCACACTTTTTAATCTCTGCATTGTTCACCCCCTGCAGTGTTTACACCTCAGGCTCAGGCTATAATCACCCACATTGTTCACCTCTTCACACCTCAGACATTGTATGTACTGCCTGGCCTATGATGCCTGTGTATAGGCAGCATAGGGTAGGCAGAGTATGGCACATAGGTAGCATAGGGCAGGGAGGGTATGGCACACACAGGCAGCATAGGACAGGCAGAGTATGGCACACACAGGCAGCATAGGACAGGCAGAGTATGGCACACACAGGCAGCATAGGACAGGCAGAGTATGGCACACACACGCAGCATAGGGTAGGCAGAGTATGGCACACACAGGCAGCATAGGACAGGCAGAGTATGGAACACAAGCAGCATAGGGCAGGTAGAGTATGGAACACACAGGCAGCATAGGGCAGGCAGAGTATGGCACACACAGGCAGGCAGAGTGCTGCCTGTGTGTGCCATACTCTGCCTACCCTATGCTGCCTGTGGGAGGTGAACCTGGCAGGGGTTTGTTCTGGGAGTTTGTTAGCAGTTGGAAATAGCCATTAAATGGTCCCTAAGGTGTGTAATTATATGCTGGGGGTTGCTGTGCTATCCACAGGGGAGGAGGAGGCATATGGATTTAAGGGTGTGTCTTAATATGACATAATATAATTCTTTAACATATGAATGATGGTTGATATCCCTGCAGCAACCATTGTAATAAAATGGGTGTGGTTTTGAAGTGGGTGTGGTTTAAAATGGGGGAGTGGCCAAAACTGGCTTCCATTAGCGGCCCTCCACCATGTATGCACTCGGCACCACAGAAGTTGGACAGCACTGATTTAGACAGTTATGAGCAATGATAAAAAAAGTAAGTTGTGTTTCAAGTGGATTCAATTATTAGATATTGATTAAATCCACTTTCCTGAAATTACAAATATGAAAATGTGATCAGTCCATAAATGGATCAATTTGTAGGGCAAAAAAAACAAGTGATATGTGACTGGAAATGATTGTTCCACAGAAATTGGTAGTAAATAATTAGATCGCAATTTTTATTCTTTTAAATTATAAGTTTGAATTTAAGTTGTGTGCCTATAAATGAAGGTGTCCCCATATCTATATTAATATCTGTGACTAATGATGAGCATATTTTTTTACTTCGCCAAAAAAATTACAAAACCACAAAACTTCAGGAAACACATTGAAGTCAATGGGCATTTTTTGTTGAGACTTTTTCCCTACTGTGGAACTTTTTTTTTTATGTGACTTTTTTTGTAGCCATTGGAGTCTATGGGTGTTTTTCCACAGTGAAACCTGTCAAAAATGTTCACTCATCACTAGTGACTAATAATATCTGTTTTAGATATGCGGAAGAGTTTTTGCTATCGAACTTACAATGGAACAACATGCGATAATGAACTTCCTTTCAACGTAACAAAAAAGATGTGCTGCTGCACCTATAATATTGGGAAAGCCTGGAGCAAGCCTTGTGAGCCATGCCCCACCCCAGGAACAGGTACAGCATTTTGATGTATATAAAGGAAATATTGTATAGGACTACTTTAAAAGCCTTGTATGTAGTTGCCTACAGGTAATTGCCAGGTCTGGGGTAAAAGGGCAGATTTATGATGGGTTTTCCAGCAGAGAGAGAGAGAAAAGAGAGATGGTTTGTAATTGCACATAATTATCAGTACACAGTTGTTATTATGGTAAAAAAAATTTGCTGTATCTCCACAGGATCTGAAGTCCTTAAAAACTTCTAATGGGTTTAATTATTTTGTTATTAGACGTACAAGCCTAGCGGGGAGCATGAGAATGTCGTGGGAATTGTTTTGTAAATAATCCAAAAGTCTGCCAACCCTATTACAGACATTCTTCAGCTTCTTCCAGCATTAACATTAGCCAAATTAACATGTAGAATTGTGGTTGCACTCATGTGACTTTACATTATATTAATAAAGAAAATTTTAGTAATGGAAGGATTTGGTTCTTTAATAAGCAATTCAACCTATTGACTGGACTAATTCAGATATGTTTGATAGATTGTGTATGCATCTGTTGTGATGCTGTCTGTAGAGAAGCAAGGAGTTGAACTATGAATTACAGTACTGTACCCAAAATACTTACTGGTAGAATGACAAGATTCTTTTTGGTAAAACTTTCATATTGGTTGGTTTTTGACATTCTATAAATGTTTCCAAATTTTAAAAAATGACACCATTTTTTTTCTTGATGTTTTAAAGCTAATTTTAAGCATCTCTGTGGATCTATCCCTGGTTTCACTTTTGATATACACACTGGCAAAGCTGTTGGTAAGTTTTCCAATAAGACATCAATGTTCTTAGAAAGATTTGCTAATCTGCTTTAGACCTGTATTGTTAGAATGTTTAGAGCTTTGTGTTAATTTCCTATTGGATCTACATTTTTATGTCTTAATGTGTTTTAATTTGTTAGTTAAAATATTTAATAAGATGCTGAGGTCATATAATTTCACAAATAGATTATGGTTTATCTATTTTTCTAAAAAAAAATTCTTGAAATGATTATTAAATATAAAGTGGGTAAACTAAAATAGGCATAGGGGCTGATTTACTAATCCACGAATCCGAATGGGAAAAATTCGGATTGGAAAACGAACATTTTGCGACTTTTTCGTAGCCATTACGACTTGCGCGAATTGTCATAGCCATTATGACTTTCGTGAATTGTCGCGACTTTTTCATTGCCATTACAAATTTCGTGAATTGTCGCAACTTTTTCATAGCCTGTACGACTTTCGCGAATTGTTGCGACTTTCGTATTGAGCGCTCGAAAAAGTCGCAAAATACCGATCATTATGAAAAAACGCATTCGGACGCTTTTCGGACATTCGTGGATTAGTAAATGTGCCCCATTGTGTGCAGTAGCTTGTAATTTAGAATACATACTGTTAAGAATTCATGACCAATGACTTAGGGTCAGTTTATCAATTTTTGAAATTAGAGCTCACCACCGTAAAATTACACCGATCTCTATATATTTTTATGAGATTTTGAAAGTTGGATTAGAGGTAAACTTTCTCCCATTGATAAATACGCCTTTTGAATAGCAGGCAGTGGAATTTTAGTGTGGTGAGTTCACCCTTTATTATATCTGCCCCTTAATGTGACACTATGGGGCTGATTTACTAACCCACGAATCCGACCCGAATTGGAAAAGTTCCGACTTGAAAACGAACATTTTGCGACTTTTTCGTATTTGTTGCGATTTTTTTGGCTTCTTTACAAATTTTTCGTTACCAATACGATTTTTGCGTAAAAACGCGAGTTTTTCGTAGCCATTACGAAAGTTGCGTAAAAAGTTGCGCTTTTTTCGTAGAGTTAAAACTTATGCGAAAAGTTGCGCATTTTTCGTAGCGTTAAAACTTAAAAGGTGCAAAGTTTCGTGTAAGTTTTAACGCTACGAAAAAAGCGCAACTTTTTGCGCAAGTTTTAACGCTACGAAAAATCGCCAGATTTTACGCAACTTTCGTAATGGCTACGAAAAACTTGCGTTTTTACGCAAAAATCGTATTGGTAACGAAAAATTCGTAAAGAAGCCGAAAAAATCGCAAAAAATACGAAAAAATCGCAAAATACCGATCATTACGAAAAAAACGCAATCGGACTCATTTCGACCCGTTCGTGGGTAAGTAAATCAGCCCCTATATCTATAGTAAGTTTGATATATTATACTGTAAAGCATTAAAAAAATAGTAGAATACTTATCATGATTTTCACTCTTGTACAAACTCCACATCAGTACTTACTGGGTTGTCTTTTACCCCGTGATCCTATAAGAGTTATAATCAGCAACCTACCTTGGTTCTAGCTTCTTAGTGATAAGCTTTTCCTTGGATGACTCCAAGTTAACATATAATGGGAAGCAACAAACTAAAATGCCTAAAACCTGAATCAAAAGTACAACAAGATCTAAATGATATATTATAGAGAGGAACGGAAAGACCAGAGTGAGGCAAATGTTCAGTATCAAACCTTATACAGGCAAAACACAAAAAAAATCTAAAATCTGACCTCAACTGAGCACCACAGATACTCTTTGCTTCTTGGAAGATACAATTGATCCGAATGTTAGACTGAAATAATGTAATCATTAATTATATCCTCATGTTAGACATTGATGAGTGCAAGGAGATCCCTGGAATCTGTACAAATGGAGTTTGCATCAATCAAATTGGGAGCTTCCGCTGTGAATGCCCAACAGGATTCAGCTACAATGACTTACTCCTTGTTTGTGAAGGTAACAATTTTAGTCTAAAAGAGACAATTACACAAATTACCATTTATTTTATTTTATTATTATGTTTAGGAGAAAACAGATTTCATAGAATGTTGACTTTAAATAAACTATAAATAAATTTAACCTTAAATCTCTAAAACTGAGAAAAACATTCAATATTCAACATATCTATTTATGTTTTAGATATTGATGAGTGCAGCAGTGGGGATTATTTTTGTCAAAGAAATGCTGATTGCATTAACAGTCCTGGAACCTATCGATGTGAATGCTCCACAGGCTTCAAGCTATTACCCAATGGTGCCTGTATTGGTAAGAAAGTCCTCTCTCTAGTCATCCTCTATAGTGATTAAGGTTTCTTTGTGTTTAACGTGTATTTATTGTAAAGGTCAAGAGGATTCATTCTAAGAGAAGAGCAAAATGCAGCTTTTCTCCAAGAAAAAAATATTTTGGCTCAGGTTTGACTACTCAGCTTTGCCAGGAATGTCTTGCAATGGGCAGGGATCAGAACTCTGGTGCATATCTTCCAGGAAGATTTATACAATACACCCCACATCTAACTATACTGTTGGTTTTACTGCAAACAGAAATATAGTGTATAGTGATTATTATACAAACATAGATTGTTAAATTGTATTTTGTTTAGTTACAGCAATTTGTTTTGTATCAAAGTATTGCAATAATTTAAGGGTGATCCATATGAGTCAACGACCAAATTATTGCAATTTTAAAGATTTATTAGTAAAATAAAATTCTAGACAGATTGGTCAGATTGAGCTGTTATATTGTTTATATTTTCTAAACCAGAGGAAATATCTGACGTTTGTCAAGTAGCATAGCACAAGAAAAATTGGCAATTAATATAATTGGTACATACAGTACTTAATCTAAGAAAAGCCAAAAAGGCTGAATTGTTATGTTTATGTTGTAATACCAATTGTTATATAATTATGACTGTCCTAAAGTAAATATCATTTATTGCTTGTTGGGTCTCAAGCAGCACCAGTCTGGTTCTCATTAACTATGAAGCTTTACTATAATAATTGAGTTACAATTCTCAAACCCTTTTCCCAATCTCTAAAATACCTATCACTTAACATTATATACATGCTATATGCGCAGACATTATAGCCTAGATATTGGGAATTGCAATAAGTAAGTTACTACCATGGATGGGCAGCCTGAGTCAATGTGACACTATTACTGTATTTGAAACACAGATTGTATTTGAATTTTAAAACAAGATTGAATTCTTGCTGTGCCAATGATAGATAATATAATGCACAGAAAGGAAACATTGCCAGTCTCCTGGAGACAGGCATATTAGACTCTCATTCAGGATGGTAGCATTATAGTAGTTTTAAAGAGATTGTCTTGATTTTTGGGGTATAGTTTTTATTACTACAGTATGTTACACTGTTTACATAGCAAATCATATATTAGCCAACGGATAATATTAATATATGTACCAAGTATAATAGTTCACAATAAAACTGTGCAGTACTAAACATAATAATACACTTGTTTCATATTTTTAGGGTTTTTTTATTTTTAGTTGTTAAAATCACAGAAACATAGAAAGTGACAGCTGAAAGGAACCAACTGGTACAGCTATGCTATTCAGAATAACAAATGGTTCTTTTCTGCTGTCAAATTCTTATTTTTGGATAACCTGTAAATACATTCCTAAAAGACCCATTTTTGAACATTAAGACAAGTAATATGATGGAATCCAGAGACTTTCTAACTAGACAATTATAGATTTTTTTTATTTAGCATGCAACGATTTATTGAGAAGTTTGGTTTTCATTATGTAATGAAGCCTACTTTGCACATGTATATTTTCAGACCGCAATGAATGCCTGGAAATTCCAAATGTTTGTAGTCATGGTACATGTGTGGACACCGAAGGGAGCTATCATTGTGTATGTAACAATGGATTTAAAGTTTCTCCTGATCAGACAATGTGCATGGGTAAGTACTGGCAGAAAATACAGGACTAGCATTCATCACAGCTAATGAAATGATTAATGTCTGTCTATATGGTATAAAAATACAAAAGAAGTATGCCATAATTGAAATCCCGTGACTAAACTAAATCTTAATAGTGTAGAGCAGGCAGGAACAAATATGTTCAGTCAACATAAAGAAAAATCTTCAGCACACCACTTACATACATGTTCTCAAAGGGTGCTTGACTTCCACGGCCGCTCCCAAGCCTTTTTTCCATATATCTTTGCAAAGGGGAAGAAGCACACCAGTGTGTCGGCAATGCCTTTAAATAATTTATTTGCAGAAATGAACAAACATTAAATGATTTAAAGGCATTGCCGACACACTGGTGTGCTTCCCTTTTGCAAAGATATAAGGGACAAATATGTGACAGTAACTGAGAACAAAAGTAGGTAAGTGGTTTTGTTTCAGAGAAGATTAGGAGTTAGTGATGGAGAGAAGGAACAAGGAGGTTAAGATTGAGGGAAGGTGGTGCTAAGACGTGAGAAGACGAATATGAAAATTAAGGTGATAAATGATGAAATGAACAGAAAACAGCTTCTTGGCTGCAGGAAACTTTGGAGCAGATAGCAATACAAAGGTAGAATTTGAAAAAAGAACATTATCATAATTATCAAATCGTAGAAAGACACAGTGGAAGCATTGGAAGCTGGTTGTGTAAATTGGGTTACCACTAGTGATGAGTGAATCTGTCCCGTTTCACTTCGCCATAAAATTCGCAAAATGGCAAATAATTGGCAAAAAGTGTTTGTTGCGTGATTTTTTTGTCACCCGCGGCTATTTTTTTGTCACCCTCTCTTTTTTCGGCGGGACCACGCCCATTTTGACATGACTGCACCCATTTTGACGCTCAACAAAAAAAAAATTTGTGCAACGAAGTTTCGAGAAACAATTCACCAATGGTGAAATGCGGAAATTCGCTGTGAATCCATGCCTGCCGAAAAAATTCGCTCATCACTAGTTACCACAATACACACGCAGCCCAAACATAGTCATGTGTATACTGAATGTGATACTGAATAAAAGTTTGCAGTTTGCATAATATGGCTAGATTCTGCTGGTTCAATTTGATTGCTGTCTGTGTAGAATATACTCTGTGCCCCATGGAGTATAGGAAAGGAGAAGATAGTATTTTGCTTGGATAAACTGTAGCCAATACGACACTGCTTCTAGGAGGTTGAGAGCAAAATATTAGTGTTCAAAGCATTAGTGTTCAAAACATTAGGTTCAAAGCTGCATAAAACATTTGAAAATGGGAAGAAACAAGATGGAAAAAATTGTAGTGGAAGGAATCCAGATGAGGGAGGAGGTAAGAAAAAAGAAGAGGATTTGGCAGAAATACTATGAAAACATATTGAGTAGACATTGCTGTTGTTAGGCAAACTGCACTAAGGATTGAGTTGGCAAAGCTCTGAATTACTCAGTATAGGCAAATACATGGTATGGATTTTCTTCCACGTGTATGTTAATCTGTTTGCCTTTTCTGTTAAATAACAAATATATGTAGCTCACGTATGAACACTTCACACCACCATTACTATGGCCAAAAAATGTAGTTTTTGTTATCTAATGAATTTTTCAGTTGCTGGCAGGACATTTCTTAATACATTTTTCTCTGTTTTGTAGATATTGATGAGTGTGAGCGGCAGCCATGTGGTAATGGGACTTGTAAAAACACAGTTGGCTCATATAACTGTCTGTGCTACCCAGGCTTTGAAATCACTCACAATAACGACTGCTTGGGTATGTGATCTAATAATACCATCGACATTAAAGATATGTTAACACCAAAATTGTTGTTTTCCATGTAGTAACGAAACTGCCCTGCGGTGCTGCCAGGCCCACTTACCCCCGTACCCCATTCTGCTGCTCTGGTGCAGTTGCGCCACCTGTATCCAGGGTAGACTGGTACAGAATATTGTAGTCTGCTCTAGCCCCACTTTCCCATATCCGGTATAAAGGCAATTTGCCTTTTAATAAATTTATTTGTTTGCTTTAGTTAGGACTAAGTTATTAATAAACAAAATCTTTACCCGTAGTAGCATATTACAGGTTCTAAAATTAACAGCAGTGACTGGAGCTGGAAGTAAACATCATTCTTTTGAAGGGTATTGTAGTTAGAAATACAGTATATCATCTGCAGGTCCTTTAAACACACAAATGTCTGCTTTTGTTCAACAAGGGCCCCAAAACTTGGACTCTCAGGAGATTCTCGAAATTCAACAACAGGTGATATCACAGCACAGACAGAGCAGACATGGGCAAACTGCATGAACTTCAGATGTTGCTGAACTGCTACTCTAAGTAACCTGAATACTTTCAGTTTTATGAGGATGCAGGTAGTTGTGGGTCAGCAACATCTGGAGGACCACTTGTTGCCCATGCGGAGCAAGAGAGTTAGAGGGCAGTCAGTTGAGCAGATGTACTTTAGAGAAAAATATATACTGAGGTTCACTATCCAGCTCTACTGTACCATTCCTTTGAAGACTGTAAAAAATGTGTAGTAAGTGAAACAATACATCTGTTTTCCATATCCATGCTGTAAGGAATTTACAAATATTGGTGGTATCACAGCACAGGCATGCTTTGCATATTGCTTTATTTACCAAAGAACATATATACATAGAAGCTAACATTTGCAGGCTCAGGCAACACAAGTCATTTTGTTAGTGCTGAGATAAAACCCAGGTTCCAGCTGAAGCTTTTCTGGGGTACCTATAATTAAATGGAGATTTAATTTAAAGAGTTTTAATGCAAGACGGTCAGGTATAATATATCATTTTTTTTGTGTGCAGATATTGACGAGTGCAGCTCATTGTATGGGCAGGTGTGCAGGAACGGGCATTGTTTCAATGAGATCGGCTCCTTCATATGTTTGTGTAATGAAGGTTATGAACTTACTCCAGATGGCAAGAACTGCATAGGTATGTCTGAACTATGAGGCAAAATATTCCATATAAATTATATATATAGAAGTGATGGCCAAGAGCAAAGATTTCTGATTAAAATACTGAAATGAATGTTCATAAAACCAGCAAGAAAATGTGAAGATATTAAAGGAATTCATATAGGACAGACATATAAAAAGTAAAAGCCCAAAATATTAGAAAGCATGTGAAAGAGAGAAAACAAGAATTCATCAAAACATTAAAGGGGACTCACATTAATAAATAAAAATCAATTGCAGATTGTCTTAGTTGTCTACACCATGCAAAATATATTTTAAGTGAACCACCCCTTTAAGCTAGTTCTATTCGTTTAACTAATCAGTTGATCTGGCTTTCTTTCCCTGAGTGATAATTGAGCAGACTTAGATGTTCTGCTGTTTAGTTTGTAAAAATAATTTTTTGTCTGTGGGTAAATCTGGAGACAAGCTACCCAGAGTCACGCATGCCATTGTAATGAAATAACTTGAGAAAAATCAAGCATTTCTCTGCCATTAACAATTGGCATGAGTATTCTAATCAGGGATAAGAAGAATGTTTGTAGAAATGATTTGGTTTCTCAGATTCTACATCATTTGATGTCTACTTATAACATTATCTTCGTAAGCTGAAATACCAGGCTTTTGTTGGATATTTTGGATTCATTATTTGTAAAGAAATGATGAATGATTGTATCTGTGTACACTTAGAAGTTGTGAATTTTTCTAATGTGTGCTTATTAAATAACTCCAATATAAAAAAATATCATAAAATGAAAATGCAGGGAATTCACATTCTACTCATCATTTTCAATGGGTCTATAAACTCTCCAAAAAATTGTAAAAAAATTCAAAAAACTTAAATTGAAAACATTTTTACATTTTACCTTGGACATCTCCTATAGACTTCTACATGAACTCGCAAACTTTTAGATGCCAAAGTTCTGCATTTGAGTTCAAGTTTTACGTTGTTGCACTTAATTCATGAAACTTAATTGCACTTAATTCATGAAAATTGTTAGTGGCAGGGGCAATTGTGTAGCAACCACATTTTGAAACATTTTTAAGAAATATATGCAATGGACTAACTATGACTGATTCCAACCCCCATATGTCATATGTAGTAGAATGCACTAAGTTTGCCTAGGAGCAGTAACCCATAGTAAGATGTTTGCTTTTAAACAGGTGACCAGTAAATGCTACCTGCTGATTGGTTGCTATGGGTTACTGCTCCTGGGCAAATTAAGGGCCTTTTATTGCATAACCCCATAAAAGCTTTATTAGATTTGCTCTAATCTTGTTATCTTGTTTAACTTTTTCTTTATTTTACACACACATATATATTACACACTTTAATAAATATAACCAATAGAAATTATTTCTTAGACGGTGACATAATGCCTTTAATATGGGGGTGTTGTTTTTTGTGGTAAAGGTACTGTTGCTAAATGTTATTTTTAAAAGAACTATATAACATAACTATATATAGTATCTATATTTTAGCATCAATTTATTACAGTGTTATCGCTGATCATTGTAGTGGTGTTTCTCTGTATTTAAACACATTTTTTTTCCTCACAGATATTAATGAATGTGTGGCTTTTCCTGGTTCATGTTCCCCTGGAACCTGTCAGAATCTTGAAGGGTCTTTTAGATGCATCTGCCCTCCTGGATATGAAGTTGAGCGTGAAAATTGCATAGGTAACTGCAGAAATGTAAAAGATATTGGTACTTAATCATTTGCACTTTATCTTATTCACAAATAACCAGCAACAGTATTTTTAAGAAACCAGACCTAGGGGCCGATTCATTAAAACATGAGTTCGAATCCGGAATAGGAAAAATTCGGATTGGATAAGATAATTTCTGAAGATCGCAAATATCCCGAAAATGCTTACGAAAAAATCGTATTAGTCACGATAATATTGTATTGGTGATCTGAAATTCACAACATTTTCGTACCGAACGATTATAAACAGCGGGCGTACGAAAAAGTCGCGCAAGCATGAAAAAAATCCACGAAAATAGTTTGTGTCCTAATAAATCTCCCCCCTAGTCTATGCTAGAATTTGTGCCATTTACTGTGCAAAAATATAGTCCTAATACCCTCTGCTGCCAGATGATACTACAGTAAGATTTTGTAGACACAGCACAATGACCCATCGTGGGTACATGGAATGGCAATGGCCTTTAACAGTTTCATGTGCAAAACCGAGATGAACAATGCCTGCAGCATTAGCAAAACAAAAAGGCAGTTAGTACAATTTCACAAAACAGAAGCTTTGTGTTTTTATAGCTAAGTGTTTCTACACATGTCAAAAGACAGACGGTTTATTTTATGTCAGTGTCTACAGTAATGTAATGCTTGGCAAATATCGGATTAAGCTGCCATTAAGACCGTCTGTCTGCTGTTTTAACACACTTAACAAGCCAAAAACTCTTTGAGTGATTTGGGGTCTTTTTTCATCTGAGAAAACTGCTGAATATAAAATGTTGGTTATTTAATAAATAGCATATGTCTGCCATAACTTGATTCGTGTAGGGAGTGGTGGTTAGTTAGCCCACCTGTAACCAACTCTCCAAACAGTATAATCTCAAAGCATGAAAATTGATAATATAATATAAGAAGTAACTGTCAGAAGTGTAAAGCTATGTAGGAATGCTCAGGATTCCCATCCTGAGAATGAATAAAGATCAACTTTAAAAAAGATGTCGTTTTCCAACATTCAGCACATTTCTTTTTTTCCATCTAACTTTTCTATAGTACAAAGGTGGGAAGGCATATGCATCTGCTAAGTACCCGGAGTTTCCTTGCAATGCGTATGCATTCTTACCAGTGGTTCACATTAGTGCCAGTGAGAAGGTATTTGGGGGCGATTAATTGCCCGTGGTAGCAGAGAGTGTTCTAGCTTGCACTAATCTGTTGGGAGTAAACTGAAACAGTAGCTTTCCTACTGAAACACTGATCATCTGATTCCTTTTAGGAATAAATTTACATGGTAGTAATATAGCACCACACCAAAATGGAGCACAGAGGCCTACGGCAAGTTACTCAATGCAGGGTACAGCCTTCGAAGTGCTGACTGTGGCATTTTTTTGCACTTTGCACACTGCATCCTCCATTGGGTTCATTGGGCTGTTATGTATTCTGGGATCAAAGCTGAGCTTTAACTACATGTTTCTATTTAGTGGTATAACAACATCTAGGCCACTGGGGAAAGATCTTTCAGCTAATAAATTGGAACATTGCTGCTGCTATAGATTTCACACTGAATCATTTCAAAAACACAACAGAAAACTTCAAGGGGTATAAGAAATATCCTGCAGGATACATTTATATTTTAGTGTGTTCAACCCAGCTAGTGTAGTAGCGTAAACATGTAAACAAGGATGACAATGCTTGCAGTAAGTGGCAAAGGCAATTACAGAATACAACATATGAAACCAATGCGAGTAATTCGGTTTTATGTTTTATTTATAGATATTGATGAATGTATTGAAGAACCCAATATCTGCCTTTTTGGAGCTTGTTCCAACACCCCTGGGAGTTTTCAGTGTATCTGTCCACCAGGATTTGTTCTGTCAGAAAATGGCCGAAGGTGCTTTGGTAAGCTGCCGTAGCAATAACATAATTAAATGTTGAAATGATGGCTTTTCTTATGTGATTTCTATTTAAACAAACTAGAGTTGTAGTAAGAACGTAAAAGCTGTCATTCTAAATGGCTTAGCTGCTAGCAGGGATGAATTCAAAATCATATCACCAGGTTTTCTTAAATGAAACGTTAAGTCTTTGAGTGATACATTATAATTACATCTTGCACAAGCACCCATATGTAATAAAAGGTACTACGTTTGCCCAGGTCCTTTAACCCATAGCAACCAATAAGATGTTTCCTTTTAAAAAGGTGACCAGTCGTGACGTGTGGGCCAGACCAAGACCCAGGAGACCCACTGGTTGGGGGGGTTTGGAAATAGCAAATATAAGGGTCGCAGGTGGGTGTGGGCCGAGCTCTTCCTGCCGCCCTCCACACCAGCGACTCAACTGTACCCCTCAGTGTCTATTTTTAGACGTACGCCTGCCCTGCCCCACCTTCTCCGTGATGTCAGAGGCAGGATGGGCTCGGGTATGTAAATCGATGCAACTCAGCGTGCCAGGTCAAGTGCGGGTAGCTAGAGAGTGGGTTAGGGTTATGTGTGTCAAATTTTTTATGACCCGCACATCACTAGTGCTTTCTTATGATTGGTTGCTATTTGTTACTAGACTAGTAACTTAAGCCTATCATAAGAATGTTTGCCTAATTTATAAATTCAAGTCCCAAATAAAAAATACATTTATATTTATATCTGGAAGTTCATATAGTGTTCAGAGAGTACCACGAAGAAAATACCAGGCATGTATGACGATTCTTTGTTATGAAATAAAAAATAATTTCAGGTTTCAGAGTGATTTAGCAATAATCCTTCTCTTGTGTGATAGTAAAAAGTGACCCTCATGCCTATAGACTTGAGCCTTATCCTTGACAATATGGCAATATTAGGGCAGGATTTTCTGTTTAATTACTGACTCTTAAAGGAAAAAGCCGTGCACGGAGCTGCGTTGCTAGGTACCCAGGATTAGGTATATTTCATGTGTCAGTAATTCAGTTTACTAGCTGTAAACCCTGTACATGGAATGCATTTTTCAAGTATTAAAACTGGTATGGTAAAGACTAAATAGTGAACTTGTTTTTGTTTCCCAATTTTTCTTTACATTTTTAGACACACGTCAGAGTTTTTGTTTCACCAGATTTGAAAATGGAAAATGTTCTGTACCTAAAGCATATAACAGCACTAAAGCAAAATGCTGCTGCAGCAAAATGCCAGGAGAAGGCTGGGGCGATCCATGTGAACTGTGTCCAAAGGAGGGAGAAGGTATGAGGTAGATGCTTCTAAAAGAGCACAAAGTACTGCTGGTTATTAGTTGTTGCAGGAACACTTATTAGTATGGGTATTTGTCTCACCACTACACAAAACCACTAAAAAATCAAATAATTGTCATACATCATAAATATGGCAGCTAAAAGAGTTCTAGAATTAATTACATTTAAGGAACGCCAAGGTAGTCTTTACTGTTTGCAATAATTATTGTTAGGGAAAGCCATCCAACTGTTCCATTACAGAAGGCCAGTTAGCTGACATACAATGATTGGGGGTTGGATTGCATACAAAACAGTCTATGCAGCCAATAGGATGGCCAAAGGACCTCAAGCTGAACAGTCGTGGTGCAAGGGATACTGTCTAAATAATGCAGCAGGGCAATATTTGGAACCTGATGTCATGGGGGTGCCTCGTAATATCAGAGTTATTCAAATTTAAACTGGTTGTAGAAGTTCAATTTTATCAGGACAAATATCAAAATATTTCCTGCTTTGACCAGTGCAAAATCCAATTTATGCCCCTAAAACATTAATACTTTGACCTATTCTATAAATATATATTGAAATTGTTCATTAATTAGGGCCTTGCTGGGGGCCTACACGCATGCCTCTGCTTTCTGTGTTGTTACACCCCTGGCTTTGATCATTGTGTCAGTCTGCACCTGATTTCCATTCAGTGCTACAGGGTATACAAGCTTAGTGGCAGCTCTGAGTTCTATCACCCTAACTAGTCATTAAAGGACAAGAAAAGCCCAATCAACTTGTTTTCTCATCTGAAATGCCTACACAGAGTATGTTATGTAATGCCCTTCAATAACCTTAACTCATATTAATTTTGGTGCAGTAAAAGCTTCTTTCCAAAAATAGCGCTGACTACTATAAAGTGATTTACCCATACAGCAGTGCTCTTTCCTAAGACCAAGACTGCGTCTGTGCGCATCTAATCCTTTAGAGAACCAGAGTATGCGCAGAAATGACTCTATACAAGCATGCCACACGATCACTCATCTCCCAAAGCAACATTCGCCAATCACATACTTGGCTTGTAGTTGCCATAGAAATGCTCTCTCTCTCAGGGAGGAGTGGGGGGAAAAACACATGGCAGTTGTTACAGTGTGGCAAAAAACTCTCAAGCAGCTATCAACTGAAGCAGGCACTTTTGAGAGAAAATAATGTAGCGACTCAGTACAGTTAAGTGATCTGTACTGTTTGTTGCAACTATGACAGGCTTTCCTTGTCCTTTAAGCTTGAAAATGAATGTGCTTTGCTTTAAAACGAGCAAGTCAGTGAAAGTATAACAATTTAGAAAAGTTCTTATGAATTTGATGGAGTAACCATCATAACAATGGTTGATCAAACAGCCCATAGTAAAAAAAAAAAAAGCAGCAGGAAATATAAACCTGACTGCTTCTGGGGTATTTAATTTGGATCGCCAAACTTTTAGGGCGGATTTCACAAAAGTGGTGATATTGAGACAAAATAAAAATGGAGATAGATTTGTCAGATTTTCCACCGAATTCACAAACCTCCACTTTTGTGAATTTGTCTTTTAAACAGACAGTTTTCAGATTTTGTCTTTTCCCGACTTTTATTTATGAATTTGCCTTTAGCTCTTAGTAAATCTGTCGGTGCCATCAAACCCAGTCCCACAGCTACATGAACCTTGGAATAAGGATTTTACCTGCAGGATTTTGCTTTTCATATGCCATTTGTCATTTCACTTTGGGGGCATTTCCTGAGGGGTAATATTAGTTTGCCCAGGGAAATTATACATCATTTTTTTCAGGACAATCTGGGCTTTCTAATGTTTTCTATATTTCTGTGTAATTCCACTTTTGTAACAAGATTTATGGGTCTAAATACAGTCTTTTCTAGCCCCTACTCATTACTGGGCAGCAGCAATCCCACCCACACACACCAATATGCCCGGTGAATAGAGGTCCAACAGGACTAGGGCCCACTGGGTTTTTATCCTGTGCCCTGTTGGGCCAGTCCAACCCTGTACCCCAATATCCCAGATTGGGTGCCAGTGTGTATGTGCTCAAGCAGCTTTGTAGTTCTGCCCATGCTATGGGGGCACAGATAAGTTGGGGCAATTGTCAGTGAAGTGATTAAAAAAAAAAAATTTGCCTGGGAGGCTTTACTTTTCCTTTTAATAAAAATTTTATAATATATTCACACACATTTTATTATTGCCTCATTGATTAAGCTAAAATTAGCATAATCATGCAAATGTCAGGTAAAAACTTTTTATATACAAGATATTAAACTTTTTTTAATCAGTGTTTTACTTGTTTATAAAATGTTAATGAGGCTTTTTGCACCTATTGTTCTAGGGTTAGACAGAAACTTGTCCCCTAACAATAGGCTGCTAATCCCCATTAATATGTTAACGATCCCCCAATGGGGCCCCTACCTTAGGTTTGAAATGGAGACTGGGTGAAACCAAACAAAACAGAAGAGCTTAGAATTGATCTAACAGAGTTACACTGAGCTTCACTCCATTTTGAAAATGCCAGGGAAAAATGTCAGGAAAAAATGTCGTTAAAACGTTGTATAAATGTCGTTTAAACAACAAATTCACAAAAGTGTCTGTACACTGTCTTTCACCAAAAACGGAAAAGTGGCGGTTGAGTCGGAATTTAGGCGGATTTCTGTTTGTGAATCTGGAAAAAGTGTTTTCCACCAGTTTTTCCACCACTTTTACTCAAAAAAGGGCCATCTCCACTTTTGTGAATTCCCCCCATTTTCTTCTAAAATTAATTTAAACATGAAATTAGATTGTTTTGCCTCCAATTAGGAGAAATTATATCTTAGTTGGGATCAAGTACACGGTACTGTTTTATTATTACAGAGAAAAGGGAATTGTGTTTTTAAATTTTAATATTTGATTAAATGGAAGTCTATGGGAGACCTCTCCCTAATTTTCTGAAAAATGGGTTTCTGAATAACAGATCCTAGACCTAAACTTGGTATGATCTTTTCACTGTCAGTATCCATAGAAATAATTCAGTGTGCACAGTTTCTGTTACAATTGGCTGAAAATTCAGCACATGATAAATAACTACAGGAAACCATGTGGTATTTTGGCAGTGTAGTTTGTGGCAAACAATTAGTTGCATGCAAGAATGTAGACAGCTTTGGCTAAAAGGGCTTGAAAGCAACTCTGAGGTATTGTCTAGCCAAAGTTGTATCAGTGTCCTTTATTACGAGGAATTACAATTCCTTTTCTATTGTTCTCTTCTTGGAAACGTTTTTTTTTTATTTGTTATGAGATTAGTTATTTTTGTTTGTTATAGTAAACATAATTAGAGATATTAATTAATTCCAAAATCAACTGATTCAAATTTACATCTGTAATTGGCATCATTTTTATATTCATAAACAAAACCTTCTCTATAGAAAAGTTTGTGGGTTTTCTGTTTTCAACTACATTTATTTTTTGATGGATAGAATTTATAGATGCCAGCTAGGAACACAGACCAGCTGAGGGAGCAGGAGACTTTTGCTATGTTTAAATGCCAAGAGTAGAAGAGATTTTTAGGGTAGATAATATGGAAACTTTTCAGTGGGGAAAGAAGACAGAGCTGCTGCCCTCTCGGTGGAAGGTTCTCTTACTATGCAAAGCCAAACCTCTTTACTTTGATCTGGCTTGGCTATGTTTTGCTATGTTTCTCCTGTCTGCCATGTAATAGCAGTAATGCCATAAAGTTACATTGGAAATTAACCTAAAATTGAACATTTATGAGGTTTTAGACAGCAAATGTGTCTAATGTGTTGCTTTGATTCTTGTGTTATTTTAGTGGCATTCCAAGATTTATGTCCGTATGGACATGGAACCATCCCAGGCATTGGAGATACGCGAGAAGGTATACGTTCATTTTTGTTTTATTTTTCTTATTTTATTTTTTAATAAAGCATGCTTCTTCATTTATTTAAAAATAAATTCTGTTCCTTATACTTCTATCACTTTTTGTTTGGATGGTGCAGTCTCTTCTGGTCATCTTGATCCCAAATAAATTATACCAAGCAGGACCCAACATTGACCATACTTTGACTTTCTGTCCTTAACTCAGGCTTTTTTTCATTCCCTTGCTATTCCTCTGGCTGCCTTGATCTTTTACTAGTTTTGTTTGGCATAATTTTCCATCAGCATGTCTATGCTGTCTTGAATCATGTCATTTTTATTTCAGTTTTTATTTAATTATTTATGTGTTGTCTTTTGATGCTACATTCAGAATGTTTAACTCTTTTACTGCCAAGCACGTATGGCATACGTGCTGGCAGTAAAAGGGCTTAAACGCCAACGACGTGTCTCATACGTCGTTGGCGTTTAAGCGCTGCCCTCTGCAGCGGCGGCATGTGCCGCCGCTGCAGAGGGCTTCTAACAATGACAGCCCCCCTGGGCAATGTGCCAGGGGGGCTGTCATCAGGGTCCTGCGAACCGATCGCTCGCAGGACCCTCCAGGAAGCAGCAGATGCGATCGCATCGCATCTGCTGCTTCCTGCTTCCTCCCTCTCCCCCAGCGCCGGCCCAAATGACGAAGGAGGCGATCGGTCTTCAGGAACAGGTAAGGACTTTTTTTTTTTATTGCATTTACACACTTTTACACACTTATACACACATTTACATACATTTATACACACTTACATACATTTACACACACTTACAGCACACATTTTAGCATTTTTTTATTTTATTTTTTTTTATTTTTTTTTTTCATTTTTCACACTTTTATACACTTATTTACACTCATATACACACTTACACACTATCACACAACTTTTACACATGTACACACATGTATACACAAACACTTTGGTTTTTTTTTGTTTTGCTTTTTTTTTTTTTTTTTTTTTCATATTACCACTTTGTTTTTATTTTCTTTTACCTAAAAACTGTTTATTTTGACAGCGTAACTATTGGATCAGATATTCTGGCCACTAATTACACTGTCATGTAACTTATTTTGTTGTTTCACTGATTTGCACAATTTTTGTGGTTTTATCACATTTTATCCCTATATAAGTGTTCCTGATCTGTTTTTAGCGTAGCTTTGCCAGGTGTAACTTTGGTGTACAAAAATAACTTTACCTATTTTGAATTCATCAGAATGTGTACTTTCCAAAAATATATGGTTTTCTGGGGGTCACTGTATAGTTAGGGGGGGGTTACTGCACATAATACACTGACGGGGCTCTGTGTGCAAAAGCTGAGCTGGCAGGCGAGAAATCCTTATGCGCTATTTTCATTTAGGGTTCAGTACATACCGCAGACTTTGGTATATCTATGCATATTGGGCATCAAACTGTTCAGTAGGCCTCTGGTGTTCCTATTTGGGGTGACTTGCCTTTGTACGCAAGAAATTGTGTGAGATAAATGCGGCAAATTGCAACATTTTTAGGCGATTTTCTGAAATGTCATAAAAACCGATAACTTTAGGAAAGCTTTGCGGCTTGGTACTTTGGTGTAGAAAGGACTCTTTACCTTTGTTGGATTTGTCAGAATGTGTACTTTCCAAAAATATATGGTTTTGTGGGGGTCTCTGTATAGTTAGGGGAAGTTTTGGCACATAATACACTGACAGGGGGCTCTGTGTGCAAAAGCTGAGCTGGCAGGCGAGAAATCCTTATGCGCTATTTTCATTTAGGGTTCAGTACATACTGCAGACTTTGGTATATCTATGCATATTGGGCATCAAACTGTTCAGTAGGCCTCTGGTGTTCCTATTTGGGGTGACTTGCCTTTGTACGCAAGAAATTGTGTGAGATAAATGCGACAAATTGCAACATTTTTAGGCGATTTTCTGAAATGTCATAAAAACCAATAACTTTAGGAAAGCTCTGCAGATTGGTACTTTGGTGTAGAAAGGACTCTTTACCCTTGTTGGATTTGTCAGAATGTGTACTTTCCAAAAATATATGGTTTTGTGGGGGTCACTGTATGGTTAGGGGAAGTTTTGGCACATAATACACTGACAGGGGGCTCTGTGTGCAAAAGCTGAGCTGGCAGGCGAGAAATCCTTATGCGCTATTTTCATTTTGGGTTCAGTACATACCGCAGACTTTGGTATATCTATGCATATTGGGCATCAAACTGTTCAGTAGACCTCCGGTGTTCCTTTTTGGGGTGATTTGTCTTTATCTGATCTTTATCAAGAAATTGTGAGAGATAAATGCGGCAAATTGCAACATTTTTATGCGATTTTCGAAAATGTCATATAAATCTGCAAACTTAGGAAAGCTTTACAGCTTGGTACTTTGTAGCAATAAGAAATATTTACCCATTATAGATTCGGGGGGATGTGTATTTTCCAAAAATATATGGCTTTCTGGGGTGAATGTACTTTTTTTGTAGCATTATCCCACATAAAGGATGTAAATGTGTTGATTTTGCAGGAGCTGAAATGATAGATCATATGGGGGTATGTTCCCATTGGGGCCCCTACATGCCACATACTTAGGTAAACCTATACATATTGGGCATCAAACTGTTCAGTGGACCCCTGGCGTTCAAATTTAGGGTGTTTTATCTTGGTACCTAACACTATGTGGGAGATAAGATGCTGCAAAGTGGAAGCTTTGAGGGGATTTTTGGAAATGTCATCAAAATTGCTAACTTTAGAAAAGCTGTGCGGCTTGGTACTTTGGAGTAGAAAGACATGGGTACCCATTTTAGATTCGGGGGAATGTGTACTTTCCAAAAATATATGACTTTCTGGGGTGAGCGTACTTTTTTGTAGCTTTATCCCACATATAATGATGTAAATGTGTTGATTTTGCATGAGCTGAAATGACAGAAATGACAGTATATATGGGGGTATGTTCACATTGGGGCCCCTACATGCCACATACTTAGGTAAACCTATACATATTGGGCATCAAACTGTTCAGTGGACCCCTGGCGTTCAAATTCAGGGTGTTTTATCTTGGTACCTAATGCTATGTGGGAGATAAGATGCTTCAAAATGGAAGCTTTGAGGGGATTTTTGGAAATGTCATCAAAATTGCTAACTTTAGAAAAGCTGTGCGGCTTGGTACTTTGGAGTAGAAAGACATGGGTACCCATTTTAGATTCGGGGGAATGTGTACTTTCCAAAAATATATGGCTTTCTGGGGTGAGCGTACTTTTTTGTAGCTTTATCTCACATATAATGATGTAAATGTGTTGATTTTGCAGGAGCTGAAATGACAGAAATGACAGTATATATGGGGGTATGTTCACATTCGGGCCCCTACATGCCACATACTTGGGTAAACCTATACATATTGGGCATCAAACTGTTCAGTGGACCCCTGGTGTTCAAATTCAGGGTGTTTTATCTTGGTACCTAATGCTATGTGGGAGATAAGATGCTTCAAAGTGGAAGCTTTGAGGGGATTTTTGGAAATGTCATCAAAATTGCTAACTTTAGAAAAGCTGTGCGGCTTGGTACTTTGGAGTAGAAAGACATAGGTACCCATTTTAGATTCGGGGGAATGTGTACTTTCCAAAAATATATGACTTTCTGGGGTGAGCATACTTTTTACTAGCTTTATCCCACATATAATGATGTAAATGTGTTGATTTTGCAGAAGCTGAAATGACAGAAATGACAGTATATATGGGGGTATGTTCACATTCGGGCCCCTACATGCCACATACTTGGGTAAACCTATACATATTGGGCATCAAACTGTTCAGTGGACCCCTGGTGTTCAAATTCAGGGTGTTTTATCTTGGTACCTAATGCTATGTGGGAGATAAGATGCTTCAAATTGGAAGCTTTGAGGGGATTTTTGGAAATGTCATCAAAATTGCTAACTTTAGAAAAGCTGTGCGGCTTGGTACTTTGGAGTAGAAAGACATGGGTACCCATTTTAGATTCGGGGGAATGTGTACTTTCCAAAAATATATGACTTTCTGGGGTGAGCGTACTTTTTTGTAGCTTTATCCCACATATAATAATGTAAATGTGTTGATTTTGCAGGAGCTGAAATGACAGAAATGACAGTTCATATGGGGGTATGTTCACATTGGGGCCCCTACATGCCACATACTTAGGTAAACCTATACATATTGGGCATCAAACTGTTCAGTGGACCCCTGGCGTTCAAATTCAGGGTGTTTTATCTTGGTACCTAATGCTATGTGGGAGATAAGATGCTTCAAAGTGGAAGCTTTGAGGGGATTTTTGGAAATGTCATCAAAATTGCTAACTTTAGAAAAGCTGTGCGGCTTGGTACTTTGGAGTAGAAAGACATGGGTACCCATTTTAGATTCGGGGGAATGTGTACTTTCCAAAAATATATGACTTTCTGGGGTGAGTGTACTTTTTACTAGCTTCATCCCACATATAATGATGTAAATGTGTTGATTTTGCAGAAGCTGAAATGACAGAAATGACAGTTCATATGGGGTATGTTCACATTGGGGCCCCTACATGCCACATACTTAGGTAAACCTATACATATTGGGCATCAAACTGTTCAGTGGACCCCAGGCATTCATATTTAGGGTGTTTTATTTGGTTACTTTATGACCTGTAGGAGATAAGATACTATAGACTAGAAGCTTTGAAGCGATTTTTAAAAAAAATCACAAATTTTGATAAAAACCAATAACTTTAGGAAAGCATTGCGACTTGATAGTTTGGAGTAGACAGACAGTTGTGCCTATTCTGTATTCCCCAGAATCTGTTCTTTCCAAAAATGTACAATTTTCTGGGATAAACCTTCTGTTAGTGGAATTTTGGCCTTGAAATCCAAAGTATGCAGTTTTTTTGGAGCAGTGCTTTGGGAATTTGGTAGTGTACTGCTGGGAGTTTTTGACCTATACAAGTGAGAAATCTCCATAAAACTATATATATTTGGTATTGGCACGTTCAGGAGACATGGGACTTTCCAAATCAGTTGTATATTCGTGCATAAAATAATTTTTGTTTCTAGTATGTGTGATTATATTATGGAAAATTTGATTTTTTTTGCATTTTTAGACATTTAGAAGCCTATATCTTGTTACAGAATTGGAATTACACAAAAATTCTACCATATTTTGAAAGCTTAGGTTGTTCTGAAAAAAACGATATATTGTTTTCCTTGGTAAACTAAAAGTCCCCCCGAGGAAAGGCCCCTAAAGTGAAACAGTGCAAAATGTTCAAAAACTGTCTGGCAATACAAGTTCCGCTTTGACCAAAATGGCTGGCAGTAAAAGGGTTAAATAACCACATATACAAAGTATATTACAGTATTGCTAATGAAATTAAATATTCATGTTTTTTAGATGTCAATGAGTGCTTAGAAAACCCAGGAATTTGCGCAAATGGGCATTGTATAAATACAGATGGCTCTTTTCGATGTGAATGCCCAATGGGGTATAATCTAGATTATACTGGTGTGAACTGTGTAGGTAAGTATCTTCTTTTGATTTTGATGTGTTCTGCATTATGCATACCATCTTATCTTATCAGTGCAGTTCCCCTTCCCATCCTTGTCTATATTACCATACATTAAAAAGTTTCTAAAAATCAGTCAGAGACAGGTATTTCCAAATTAAATTTATTAACCATGCCTATTTAACACCCCACAGATTAGCAAAGATATACCCTCAAACGTCACTTATGTCCCAAATGTAATACAGCAGTAGGCTTGTTTCTCCATGTATTCTGGGAATGTCCAGCCATTCAATTATGGTCAGCAGTATTGAAATACATTAATGAATCATTGGCTTTCCTAACATACACTCCCCAAAGTTATGTTTACTGGGGGTGCTAGAGGACCTGGGGTTATCGTCATATCAACAGTTATGCTATTTACAATTGCTATTTTATGTTAAAAAAGCCATTTTGCTAAACTGGAAATCGACATCTGCCCCTCACTTTCCTTCTGGAAAAAACTAGTCAATGATGTGTTACCTAAACAAAAACTGGTCTACATTTCCAGAGGCTGTCCGGCCAAATTTAATGCAGTGTGGGATACCTGGTTAAATGCACAAACTGAATAAATCCGCCTGGCTCGCTAAAGCTCTCTATACCCTTTCTTCTCTCTGCTCTCTTTCTCTAAACTGTCTTTTTTTGTTGTTAAAATGTTAAAATCCTAAATAAAAACTTATAAAAAAAACAAAGTTTCTAAAAACATGTATATAATTAAAACATTTTCTGTTTCAGATACTGATGAATGTTCCATTGGTAATCCATGCGGAAATGGCACATGTACAAATGCCATTGGTACTTTTGAGTGTTTATGTGATGAAGGCTTTGAACCTGGACCAATGATGGTCTGTGAAGGTAAAAACTGTCCCAATTTTTGCAGTGTTATGTAATGGCTATAATAATATATAGCAAACTATATATTTGTGAGGCCAGATATACCATATATACTCGAGTATAAGCCGAGTTTTTCAACACTAAAAATGCGCTGAAAAAGTAACCCTCGGCTTATACTCGAGTATATACGGTAAACATCTATTGCACTCAAACTAGATGCGATGCGCTCGTTGCAGGCTTGGAGCCTAGAAAAATATTTTGTATTTGTTATTGCATTTTTTTTCCTTCGTTGGGTGAAATTTAAGTGGTTTATATGCATTTAAAAATAATATATTGTTTCCCTGCACTGGTAAAAAACATGTTTGCTTCTCAAATGCTACTATGCTGTAGTTTATAGTCAAGATGGGATAGCTTGGATAGGTGTAAAAAAAAGGCATGTTGATTCTAGTGGTTGTGATGGTTTAGTATATACTCTTAGACATTCACCATAAACAGCAGTTTTAGCCACATTTTAGTATAATCAGCTGAAATATTTTATACACAGTATATGTACCTGTGCAGCTAAAGGATATGGGATAGAATTGGATGTTTAACAAGTGTATGTAATTTTATTATTTCCCAGATATTAATGAATGTATATTGAATCCATTGCTGTGTGCATTCCGTTGTATTAACACTTATGGGGCTTATGAGTGCACGTGCCCAGCAGGATACATTCTAAGGGAGGACCAGAAAATGTGTAAAGGTAAATAATGTCTATTTTAAATAAAGGACTGCTTTTTAACATGTGGAAAGCTGTTTAGCCCAGTATGCCTTTATTTTCTTTTTTTTATATTAATTTTTGTATTTAATTAAGATCTTGATGAATGCATAGAAGGTTTCCATGACTGTGAATCTCGAGGAATGGTTTGCAAAAACTTGATTGGGACATTTATGTGTATTTGCCCACCTGGAATGGTACGAAGACCAGATGGAGAAGGCTGTATGGGTAAGGGCTTCATTTGCTCTAGGGTAAAATCAACTCAGCTTGCTTTTAATCTATAAAAAAGAAAATCTACTGCATTTAATAAAAGAATCACACTAGAAACCCACACTGTCTGTATATAGATTGGCCCATAAATATTTGCTGAGCTAAAACTTCAAATATCTTAGTGCAGCCTCGGATACAGTGAACTCACTAAGATATCTCAGTCTCTAAAAAAATGTTGTATATGTAGCCCATTTTTGTTTGCAGTGCTGCTACTGGGTATTACTTTGGCGCTACAGGAGTTCTGAGCCCCCTCTTACTATGGGGGACAGGTGCTGTACAGTTCAATGGCATGCCCCCACCCAGGGGTGATACTGTGGGACTACAACTCCCAACATAAAGAAAGGTATTTCACCTGAAGAAGGGGTCACCCCCCCGAAAGCTTGTGCTGTTTGTTCATTTCTGCAAATAAATGATTTAAAGGCATTGCCAACACACTGGTGTGCTTCTTCCCCTTTGCAAAGATACTATAACTCCCAACCCTGGGAACAAGATATTGTACGTTACTCCTTGACTGGGACTCCACACAACTCCCAGCACCTTGCCCCTCCCTTAGGGTATTTTCTTACCAGCCAGTAGGTGATCCTTTGTATATGAAGGAGCCAGACACAGGTGGTTATAGTGAACCAGATGAATCTTTATTCAGGGCAGGACCTCTCCAGGAGTGAAATACATTCATCAGGGCACCCTCTCCTTACTTCACCTTAAGAGAACCTCTCTCCTGTTGCGTAACCCACAGTACTCTCGCCAAGTGATCCTATCTAGGTGCTCTCGCTGAGAGACCCTCTCTTAGGGCTCTCCCTGGTACTCATGCCAGGCTGACCCACCACAAGGACTCACCCCGGTACTCACACCTAGGTACCCTCAGATTAGGAATCTCCCTCTAGTGGTGGCTTAATCCACCTACCTAGACACTGTGGGCCCTGATCTCCAGCTGATAGATTGCTGGGGGGTCTTAACCCCTTTATCACTCCTGGAGGGGCAATGTCTGCCCTTGCTAACTTATCTCCCTACATATCACTCCTAGAGCGATCTATTACAGGAACTTACCTTACAGGCCTGTTAGGTACCTCTATCCAGTGGGGGTCCCAGGCAGAAAAACCTCACAGCACATGGCTGCATCCCTTTTTATAACCTTACACACAACCCTGTGGCTGTAACCCGAACTGCAGGGATACTCCCTGTTAACTAGTGACATCCCAGACCACTCAATGTGTCCCATTAACCAGTACCACCCTGGGGCCTGTCCTAGGGGTGTCCATCCTACGGGGCCCATTTTGTCAAACCCCTACATATATATTGTATTTTATTTCATATTTTGTTATAATAAATATGCATTTTTGAAAATATATTCTGGTTAGTTCTGTTTACCACTTTTTAAATTAATTTTGCAGATGAAAATGAATGCCGCACTAAGCCTGGCATCTGTGAAAATGGCCGATGTGTCAATACCATTGGAAGCTACAGATGTGATTGCAATGAAGGATTTCAGTCAACTCCATCTGGAACCGAGTGTCTTGGTAACTATAGTTTCATTTTTATGCAAATCACAAAAGAAAAGATTGCTACTTGGAAGCCACCTAATTTTCAGTTAATGCAACACATAATTGGTGCAAATTTTTCTGAAAACCTGCCCAGTATTTTACTAACTTTGCTAATAAACACCAACACACAGTTAGGTAATGGAATATCCAAACCCTGCCCTCAACTCCACCTCACCCCCAGTATACAACATAATATGCCAGCATCAAAATTATATCTCATTAATCGTAAATAACTCTTGTATCTGAAATAAAGACAAAACCTGCCTGATGTGTATTTCTGTCTCAAAGAGCTTTAGCAAAGGCAAACATGCCCAGTTCTATTCCTCCATTTAAGTCCCAACAGCCGATCTACCTTATGATTTTGGGACAGTACTAATAATTCAAACTAACAGCCATGAAATGAGTTTTAATAGACTGCACATAGGCCTAAGTGACACCCCATCATACACCCAATTTTGCGGTCATAGGCTGGGATAAAATCACAGGGCCATGAGTTGATTTTTTATGGAAAGCCTGTAAACCTGGGTGGGGGCAGTATAAGTTTGTGCCCATCCACTTAATGTGTTAAGTGTTCTGCTTCATAATGCTTAAACTGCAAGTTAGGCCTGTCTTGGCAAAACGACCTGCAGGAAGATTGCTTTCATATCTTTATCATGTAATCATTCTTAGTGCCAAAATACAATCTTTTGTAGATTAAGGTAAAGAGCTGCACAGTTTCCCAATAAAAGCAGTGGCCTAGGTACCTAGAAGAAAAACTCTGAAGAAACTCTGGCAAAGTTTTTGTTTTGTTATTACAAAGCTGAAATTAATTGTGCACCATTTATTAGATGAGGCAGAATGGGCGCATCGACAGCAAGGTGGTAGTGCAGAAGCATTGGGCACAAGTACCTTAATGAATTTCATAAATATGTGTTCTCCATTATATCGGTTGGTACATCCATAAATGACCCATCATGACCCCCACTTTTGTTATTGCCTCTGAGCATTACTATCTTTATTAGCATTACTATCTTTATTAAATTGTCCAAGACATTTTTTTACAGGGTCAAGCAAAAAGTACTACTTTTGTTAAGTAAAGTTATATATATTCATTATGATTTGTATTGGTTTGTTAAGCAGTTCTTTTGCTCATATTGCCTGTGATAAAGTTAATTCCCTAAGAGACAACTGCAATTTTCACATAACAGAACAACTGACAGATAGTGGAATTTAAAAATGAAAAATGGCAAATGATCAGTGAACCCACAGAAGCCATATTTTAGAGATGGCATAGGGATGATGATGTACAAACGTAATTATGAAAATATCTACATGCCAAACTTGTAAAGTAATTCTGTATTAACTAGAATATCTTTAGCTATGTTTTTTTTTCAATGTAAATATGCCTGGAGAAGTTGTATTATATAGGCTTCAGTGTGTTTATGTGTTAATAATATTATTGCTAACACCAAAGCAGATCCCACGGAATAAGTATTATGAGTCCTAGGGCTGTCAGTTCTTAAAACATAAATTTGCTTTGTGATGGTTGATTGTATAGCAGAATGTTTGCTATTTAAGAGCTTTACCCTCATCTGTTCATGGCATGAGGTGGCCGTGCATAGAGGGAGATGCTGGATTAGATCCATAGTGTACATAGGTTACATTTATCAGGTACAGGGTACTATTATGTAATCCATATATATATATAGCAGTCTAACTTGCACCCACCAGCCATGGTACCAGTGGGAAGTCATCAGCTGCCAGGAAGTAGAAGTGACTTTTATTATTTAGCAAAAAGGGAGATATACCATGGTTCAGATTTATTTTCCACATTTATTAACACATTTCTGATTGTCATGTTTCAGTTAGTCAGAAAAGGTTTGTCTCTTATAATTATAAAGCATTATAAATGTGGAGTAAGGATTCAGACTATTTTTTATAAACAAATTGTTAATTATGAAATGCCCTTTATTATTTTAGCAATGGTACCACCTGGCAGTCGTAAATGTGCCCCTATATGGCAATAACTTTGATTCTCCAGTGGGACTAAGGGGCATGTTCACTAAGATTGGAGATAAATATCACCTGTGATGTTGCCCATAGCAACCAATTAGCAATTAGATTTGAACAGTCAAGTACAAGTTAGAAGTCAAAAGCAAATATCTGATTGGTTGCTACAGGCAATATCATTGTTGATATTTATCTCCAGTTTTAGTAAGCACTACCAGTTCTGATTGAGATTTTGGTCCCTGAAAACCCAAACTTTTTGTTAACTATTCTTATATTTTTATTCTTTCCCAACATTCCTGAGTAAAAAGCAATGAAAATTGTTTTATTAATTTACAAGACTTAGTAAATTGACTAACTACTGTGAATTACTTACTGTACACAGATAATTTTTGGTATCCATGTCACTTACAGATACTCGCCAGGGATTTTGCTTTTCTGAAGTGTTACAAACCATGTGTCAGATGTCATCAAGCAGCCGAAACCATGTCACTAAGTCTGAGTGTTGCTGTAATGGAGGAAGAGGCTGGGGCAACCAGTGTGAGATCTGCCCACTTCCAGGCACTGCGCAGTACAAAAAAATGTGCCCACATGGCCCAGGATATACAACCGATGGAAAAGGTATAGCAATATGCAGAGAAGAAGTTCCATGAGAGTGAAGAGAGTATGTGGTTATGAATAGAGCCAAGACAGGACAGTATTATGGAGGTCAACATATTGTGTATGGGAAAGTTAACACATAGACACTATATACTGTTTTCCAATAATGGTCAAAAAATGGTTGTTTAAATTGTAGCTTTTGTGAAAAATCACATTTTCTGCTCCTGTCAGATATGGTCAATTTTGAATTTGAATAATAGCAAGTTGTCTAGTCTACTTTGCATAGTATTTTCTCTTGCAGGTACAGACATAAAGCCACTCTGCCTAATTCTCCATTAATATTAAAACTTGTCTATATGTATGTGCCTGTAAGTAACGATTATTACCATCTTTTTGCACAGATATTGATGAATGCAAAGTGATGCCAAATCTCTGTCGAAATGGCCAATGTATCAACAACATTGGCTCTTATAGGTGTTTCTGCAACCCTGGCTACACAACTGACATTGGGGGCACAGCATGTGTTGGTAAGATAAAGTATCATTATCTTATAGTGCTTTTATAAATAGTCATTGAATACATACAAACACAACAAAATTAATAACAGCTAGCTTGGCTGAAAATCCAGTAGCACAAAGGTATTTAATCGAATAATTCATGTATATTGTTTATCTTTATCTCCTACTCCCATGTAAATTGTACTTATAACAAGATATTTTCAAACTGGTGTTAAAAGAAAGCTCCCCAATTCAGCTGGCCAGTTGTCAGTTGGCTTCTCTAATTTAGACTACATATAAATGAATACTGACTGTGCCTGTTCCACATGTGTGGGAAGGGAGGTTCTTATTTTGTCTTTGAGTTAAGTCAACATTAGAATCCCTTATAGTTATCATTTTATCAAATGTTATTTTAATTCATTTTTTACCAACTTATTTTGCAGATCTCGATGAATGCTCGCAGTCTCCCAAGCCCTGTAACTTCATCTGCAAGAATACAGAAGGCAGCTACCAGTGTTCCTGTCCACGTGGTTATATCTTGCAAGAGGATGGAAAAAGCTGTAAAGGTAATTAGTGTCGCTCATAATTTTGGTTTTGCCACTTGTCTCTATTTTTTAGATTTTAGAAACCTTGATCTGTACTTTTAGGCTTAATCAGAAAATGTATGTATCACTTGACAAAGGGCATGAAAGTGGCCCGAAACATGTGGTGTATGGCATAAAAATAAAAACACTTTTTTTGCAGCAATTTTGCACTTTTGTCTCGTGCTCCCCCCTACATATATTTTCTGATTGAACATTGGCTGAGAGTGCGGCTCTATCGCTGGGGGTTTGATGCATGAGGTCTGGAAGGCTGGGCGCAGAGGACCTATCTAGTCGACTACTTTGAGACTTAATAAGTGTGTACATACTCATACAGCTGACATCTCTGCTTCGTCCTTGCTATGCTATTGACCATTCCTCATTTACTTTTCTTGCAATCAAGCAATACCGCTGGCCATGTAACCCCAATAAATTATATCATGCATGCTGTTCCGTAAATCTGATGGCAAATTAAAGCCTCATCTGCGTTTATTCACTATTAGCCCAACAGTTTATTTCTTTGTGGATCTTATTTAGGTCTTACTGATGAACTAGTTGAAAATCTCATAGATTACCATCGCTTTGGACTCTTGTTCCATCCCCAGTCTGTACACATCTATTATATACAATAAAACCTAACAAAAGTCCCTTTTTAGGGATATGCATCTGTTCTGTTGGACACAGAGATGGTTAATGTTCTATTGCAATAGTTATTTCACATACTTTCAATTGTAGTATGTGAAAAGCACAATCATGCATAGTATTAGTATAGTATTAGTATTATAATTGTATTTCACAAACATATTTTTCACAATATTAGTTGGTGTCTCCGTCACACACAGGATAGAAAATTAGAAACACGTTACTGGCAAATGTCAGTAAAATGTCTGCACAAATTCTAGACAAAAACACATTCAAATGCATATACACCTGTTTGTGGCTGAAATGGAAAGAGAACCCATGTGTTCAAAAAACTGCTGAACTGAAGTCTATTGTTTATTTTAGATCTGGATGAATGTCAAACCAAACAGCATAACTGCCAGTTCCTCTGTGTCAACACCATTGGAGGTTTCACTTGTAAATGTCCCCCGGGTTTTACACAACATCACACTGCTTGCATCGGTGAGAACAATCCCTGAATAACATGTACAATATATAACATCTGTAGAGAAACTGTCTCAATGTAAAAAATTTGCACTGTTTCATTGGGCTTGCTTTGACACTCTAGAAAATCAAACATATTTGATTTTAAAGGCAAATATTTGTCTTTTTAAATGATGTTTAATAAATATACATGTCAATATATTCCCTTGTAAACAACAAAAGACATAAAAAACAAAACCTTTATGGTTTGACAGAAGTGTTAGTGTTTGTAAGAAAAAAAAATGCTTTTAAGGCATTTTTGTTAGCCGGGACAGCTGAAACTTTAATTGGGTACAAGGAGGCCACTAAAGCATACAAGAAAGCAAGCAGACAAGCTAAAATGAAGATGGAAAGGGGTATTGCAGCAAAAAGTAAAACGAATCTAAAAATATTTTTCTAAATATACAAATACAGGTACAGAATCCATTATCTGGAAACCCTTTATCTAGAAAACCCAGAATTACTGGAAGGCCATCTCCTATAGAGCCTATTATGATCAAACATTTCAAAATCTTGATTTCCTTTTTCTCTGTAATTATAAATTAATACTTTGGGGGCAAAACAATCCTACTGCTTTATTTAATGTTTTTAGTAAACTTATAGTATGGAGATCTTGATTAAAAAGAAAGAGAAAGATCCCTTATCCAGAATCCCAAAGTCTCAAGCATTTTGGATAACAGGTCCCATGCTTGTAGTAAAAAAAAACTAAGCAAGAATGAGTGGGATCCTTAGTATTAGTGGGAGGTCAATTGGTTGATGAGAGCAGGGAAAAAGTGGAGATTTTGAAATGTCTTTTGTGTCTGCACAACTGAGAAACCAGTTAACGAAGGCTTCCTTTCTAATATTCCCAGTTCCAGTAATATAAGTATTCGAAAATTGGTGATTCAGGAGGAAATTCAAAAGAGATCAGAACATGTAAAGATAAACAGGGATTTAGGACCAAATACTAAATGAACTAATGAGCTCTGTAATTGCCAAACCTCTTTACCTAATTTTTCAGGATTCATTGACGCCTGGCATGGCGCCAAGAGATTGGCCAACTGCTAATGTGTTACCACTATTCAAACAGCCTGAAAACTATAAGGCTGTTAGTCTGAAATCAGTGGTAGGAAAACTTTTAGAAAGGACAATAAGGGATAAGATACCTAAATACATAGCAATATTGATTAGATTGTTATTCAGCTGTTCTATCTTGAATAGAAAGTATATATATATATATATATATATAGATAGGTAAAGGATGTCGGCACTCTTAGGATTTCCACAAAAAGTCACAAAAAATAAAGCTTCTTTTTTAAATGCAAGTGGTGAATTTTATTTCCACTAAATAAAATTCACCACTTGCATTTAAAAAAGAAGCTTTATTTTTTGTGACTTTTTGTGGAAATCCTAAGAGTGCCGACATCCTTTACCTATCTGAAGATTCTCTAGCTCTGGCACCTAGGTTTATTTTTATTTCATGGTGTGCTTCCCACTCTGGACTGTATATATATATATATAAAGTATATCAGTCTCAGTAATAATAGATGACATACAAAGACCAGAAGACAGGCCTAGCGGAGTCCATGACAATAATTCTGCTTAAAGAGTACATTTCCTAATATTTTCCAAAGTATTAACTATTATATTGTTACTAACCTATCTTTTAGACAACAATGAATGTGGCACACAATCTAACGTGTGTGGACTTAAAGGGGTCTGTCAGAATTCACCTGGCAGTTTTACTTGTGAATGCCAAAGAGGATATTCATTGGATTCGACTGGAATGAATTGTGAAGGTAAATCTTACATGTAAATTCCATTTACTCTGCAAGCAGATATTTTAATATTTTTATGTATTAATGGATGGATTTGTGCTTTGAAAATGCCATTCTAATGTTAGAATGCACCATTTATAACTAAAAGGTGCAAAGCAAATTATAGAGGTTCTTGAAATGGACGCTTGTGCCAAGAACACAGATCTACCATGAACACAGCCATTATAGAGCAAGCAAGTCCCCCTCCATGAAAAGTGACACCCACCATCCAAAAGAGATACAAAAATCAAAGCAACCCCCACATGATCTGGTGCCACAGCAGAGATTCCAGAGACAATTGTGGCTAACTCAGAAGCCAAAGAGCCTTTCTTTCCCTGGCACATATTCAGGCTAGGATTTGATATGTACAGTACATACCTTCACTTTGATTCATTTTGTCATAAATTCTGGGTACTTTTAGCTAAGCTACAAATTGTCTAAAAGGAGAGGACTGGTCTTCCGGTATGAAATGGTGCCCAGTAGGCTGCTGTGATTACTTGGGGTTCCCAGTATCTAAGGATATATTCTATTGTTAAAGGGAAAGCGGTTGTATGTTGGGATCTGTTCCAATTTTTTGTTGATCATTTCAGCTATAGACACCTGCTCTGGGATATAACCTTTCTTTGCAGTATATTATGGCATACTATAATCCTAAAATGTCCCTTTTTAACTATATTTATTTCACTTTATTTACTAGTGGTGTTAATAAATATATTCAGTTTTATAAAGTTTACATATTTTAGATAGCTTAGAGAATAAAATATAAGCAGTTTCTAGGGGGCACTATAATGCAGGCCTTTGTTTGGAAAAGTAATCATATGTTGAATAACATCTTGTGTATTTCTCTTCATGTAGATGTTGATGAGTGTGGTGGGAATCACAGATGTCAACATGGTTGTCAGAATATCGTTGGTGGATACAGGTGCAGCTGTCCCCAAGGCTATATCCAGCATTACCAGTGGAATCAATGTGTTGGTAAGATATTTAAAGACAAATGTAAGAGCTTTTGGCATGCCCAGCTCTCAGTTCCCACTATTATATAAAGACATATAAGAAAAATAAAAATGTTTTTCCATTTAAAACAGTACAGAGCTATTCCCAGAAGGAGGTTTCTTTCAATGTAAAAGTATTTTAGTATATTAATAATCAAGGGCCCAATATAGAATAAATATTGGCAAATGCTGTTGATTACTGAAAATTGATTTGTACTAAATGGGAATTATAATATAGATGTTATATTGATATTAATATTCTCTTGTAAGGTAAAATGTCGTTGCAAGGACATCGGTATTAAATATTTAGGCTGATGGAAAGACATAACTTTTATATCTGAGTTTTGTGTTCTGTTTAATTTCCCAAGTAAGCAGGAAATCACTATTGTGTAAGATGTTAACAGTGTTGTGTCCATGGCAGATGGCTTTCAGTGCAGTCTAATAGCCTTTATGTGACCTTAGTTTCATAGTAAGAGCGCTCGATGAGAGATTAATAAGAGCCGAGCAGTTTGCCTAAAGTGTGGATTACATTTCTTCCTGGCAGCAGCTTCAAAGGCTGAAAACTGTGAATTGTACATGTCTGGAGAGTGGGCTTTTCTTTTTTGTGTTAGCTACAAAAGCATCAATAACAAAGTACAAAAGAACCATGGTGCCCAAAATATTTCCAGACTAGTCAGAGATCTTTAATGTTGTAAGTTCATGTTCCCTAGCAAAGAGGAAATGAATCATCTATTAATTATGCCAGGGCAGCCCAACACAAATCTTCAAAGCACAGAGTACAGGATTTCTGTAATCTATGACTAATTATCATCATGAAGCAATATGCAATTGTGGGACTCCATGCAGGGCATATATATCTGTCAGTATCATGGCTGCTTCAGCATTCTAATGTCACTTGCACTAGTAGATATTGTAACTGGTAATATATATAAGTTACCTTTATAACACAATGGGCCCGATTCACTAAAGTCCGAAATAAGGAGTGCTATTTATAGCATGCGTTAAAAATCTTATCACTTCTTATTTTTCGTTCGATTCACTAAAAGGACACTTGTCATAATTAAGAAGCGATGTTCTTGGCGTTATTTATCTTGCGACGACATATTTTCAAGCAACGTGCTGCGTAATATGTCGTCCGCTGCGTAATATATTGCTTGAAAATATGTCGTCGCAAGATAAATAACGCCAAGAACATCGCTTCTTAATTATGACAAGTGTCCTTTTAGTGAATCGAGCGAAAAATAAGAAGTGATAAGATTTTTAACGCATGCTATAAATAGCACTCCTTATTTCGGACTTTAGTGAATCGGGCCCAATACATGTAGCTTAAACGAGACCTGTCACCCTAAAAAATAATTCCAAATCCTTTCTTATCATGTTAGTTGTGCAAAATAAATCAAACCACTGAACCAAGTAAAGTGTAAAGTGCAATATATTGTGCAGTTAGGTGAATAACCTCCTCCACCAATGCACCTAGTGAGCCAAACTCACCAGATGTAGACAAGTTGTGCAGCGTATATGCAGTAGCTCATGTGAATCTCCCGTTTCTCATCATATAACTCATGGGCATAGGAAATGTATCCGGTGCTCCAACAGCCATACATGGAACAAATATAAATCCGGAATTAGTGTACTAAAATCTTCTTTAAAGGAAAAAATGCCACAAAATTGCTACTTCCAAACTTCCAATGGTACACAGCATATCAGAAACATACTATACTATTTATATATTATTTATGTTATGAGCTTTCTTGTAGTTCTACTACATAATATTTGATGTGTAACAGATATGGAGGTTTTAAAGTGATACTGACATGAAAAAACTACTTTTCAAAATATGAATGTACATAAAAAGCTACCTATAGGTCGTGTTGACAGTTTTTCGCTGACAGGTTTGGTTTTGTAAGTAATTGTTACTTGAAGTCCCTAAACCTGAGTGTTTTGCCAACCTGACTGTCCCTTCTCAGCCTGTCAGTTATAGCTTCTAATGCTAACAGACAAATATGGCCGCCCCCTCATAGAGGAACACAGGGGATCAGACAGGTAATGTAAACGCATCAGTCAAATATTTTTATGGCAATTATAAAGTTCTTGCAAAGACAATGTTATGATAGATGTAAAAAAAAAAGATTTACTTTCTGGTGTCAGTATCTCTTTAATAACAAAATCATTTTGGATTTCATGTATAATTCGAAAATGACTTATTATACAGCTTTTTAAGTCTGGTTTTAAGGTCCCCTTTAAAGCTGCATACTTTATAGAACAGTTGAAGTGCACTATAAATGCTGACATTTTTTATTTTCCCTAACCTGGTATTATTGTGCCTTTTCCCTAGATGAAAATGAATGTGCTTCTCAAAACACATGCGGTTCAGCTTCCTGCTTCAACACATTAGGCAGCTACAAATGTGCTTGTCCAACTGGATTTACCTTCAACCAGTTTTCCTCCGCATGCCATGACGTTGATGAATGCACAAGTTCAAAGAATCCCTGCAATTACGGCTGTTCCAACACAGAAGGAGGTTATCTCTGTGGATGTCCCCCTGGATACTACAGAGTTGGGCAAGGGTAAGCATGATGCACAGATAAAGTAACAGAAGAGAATATGGTGCACACACGGCCTCTAGGTCAACATTTTATTCCGTCAGTGATGGCATATGTTTTGGCAACTTATTTTTAAAAATATAGATTTGCTTTAAAGGACAATGAAAGGTTAATATAACTTAAAAGTAAGACTAAGACCAGATCCCTGCTTGCTTCTCTGAGATATGGTGCTGGCAGCCTACAGCAGTGTGAAGCCTACAGTGACATCACTGAAATATCTCTTCCCTTCCTGTAGGCTGCCAGCGGCAGCCTTCCTATTCTCTGAGCATGTGTGTAACTTGATCCTGTCTCCTGTACTGGCTAGGGGCTTCTGGAACTGTGCAATGGGTGACACTAAACCCCCAAGCCTAAAGATTTTCTAACCTGCATGTAAAAGAGAACTTTTGTAAAAAGTCAGAACTAAAGTCAGAATGAAAATATCTGTATTAATCAGCCTGTGTTTTTTATTTGTTTTTATGGTATGTATGACAGCAGCTGTATTTGTTTGTTTGTAGGCATTGTGTGTCAGGAATAGGCTTTAACAGAGGCCAGTATCTGCCAGTTGGCAAAGAAAATAGTGAGGACAATGCACTGTCCCCAGAAGGTTGTTATGAATGCCAGCTCAATGGCTACACAAAGAAAACTGGAAGAATGAGAAGAAATGCTAAAAATCCCGAACTTGAAAGAGGTGCTAATAATACAGAGCAGGCAATGGTAGGTGGCTCAGATTCATCAAGAATGTTCCATGTTACTGTTGATTCAGTAAGTAGAATAACAGGATAGCAGTTACAATATTCCAGCCGTTTGATAATTTATTTTGAGAGTTTATAATGAAATAATAGTAAATATATAGGGAATAATGTACCCTCAGGAAATTAGAATTCACTGTGGCATTCCTTAACCATAAAAAAGCACAAGGCCAAAGTCCTTTATATCTTACAACAAGGGCTGCATTACTTATTATAATACACAAGTTTCAGTATCTCATTTGACAGAAATCACATCACTAAGCACCAGTTATATCTGATGCCATCACTAAGCTATGTTTATATATATATATATATATGCCCATTTATTAGTTTATGTAAAAAAACAGCAATTTTATGTTTATCCTTAATTATAGAATATATATATTTTACCCACTGAGGAGATACAACAGCTCCACTCCATTCTCATCACATTTGGATGTTTTCTAGTTACTTCTCTAGAATGAACCATCCCCTTGAGCAGATATTAAGCCCCCCCCCCCCCTCCATTTTGACACAAATCTGTATGTACATATATAGACCCATAGTGGACCTTGAAATATGTTTGCCATGTCTCGTCTGGTCTGGTTACTGTCAAGGCTGCCACCTACCCCCAAAACATTACACCTTCCACCAAACATTAGCTTGATATAAACATTTGACAAAACACTATCACCATCCATAGTCCACGAGATACACAGTTTTAGTCTTAACTTTCGGATCTATAAATCTTTGTTATTTAATATATAGTAATATAGTTTATATACATATATATATTCGAGATGCACCAAATCCATTATTTTGGGATTTGGCCAAATATTTGTAAAAGATTTCTTTGAAACCCAAACCCAAAGGGAACCCTATTTGCATATGCAAATTAGGCTAAGGAAGAGGTAAAGTGTCGAATGTTTCCAACTTCCGTGTTCATTTGACAAAAACTCACCTGATTTTAAGAATTTTAATTCACTTCGGCCTGGCACTTGGATTTGGCCAAATCCAAATAATGCTGAAAGAGGCTGAATCCTGAATTTAGTGCATCCCTTATATCTATTTAATATATCATCATGTGGTTTTCAGTGATTAGAAATCTGTCCCTCCCATCTCTAGTGGTTTTTTTCAAAAGGATCATATCAAATCTACTCTATGTTTATCTTTCCACGTGTGTTTCCAAACTTTCCATTATATCCAATCTCTGTTTTGTGCAGAATGGGCAAATAAGCCTGAAGAGCCTAGATATGGATTTGCCACTCAAAATGGTGCTAAACATTTCTCATTTAAACTCAAAGAAGCACATCCTGGAACTTCTGCCAGCCATCCAACCACTCACTAACCATGTACGCTATGTAATTACCCAAGGCAATACCAACATGTTCCGCATAAACCAGAGGGATGGACTAAGCTACCTCCATGCATCACAAAAGATATTGCCAGGAACGTACACACTGGAAATCACTAGCATTCCACTTTATAAGAAAACCGACTTAATTGAACTAGAGCAGAAAAAGGAAGAAAACTACCTCCTTGGAGAACTTGGGGAATCTCTCAATATAAGACTTCAAATAGAGTTGTTTTAAGAGTTAAACTCTGAGCAGACCGATCACATCCATCCCTTATTTATCCACCTCAGCATGTCTTATTTTTTGAAAGCTTTATGGAGGCAGTGACTTCTGTTTAAAGAAACTTAAGTTTTAACATGACCTATGCAAACTCACTTGAAGGAAGGATAAAGTAGAGGTTCCTGTGACAAAATGTTTCTAAAGAAAGATCAGCCATGGATACTGTACACATTGTTACACTTCTACTGAGGCGGCTTGCAGAGGTAGCCTGGGTTACTCCTTAACGAATGAATATGTCACAAAATGTGAATTATTGAGAGATGTCATAGCCACAGCTGTCCGGCTGTTTTAAGAAATGCAACTTCTGGATGACTATGAATAAATTGACTATGTTTTAAGTGTGGGACCTGAGTACAGCATCAGCTGGAGGGCTGTGGTTTGGACACTGCACATTAAGGCCTCTTGCAAACTACAGACTTATGTGACTTCATAATCATTTCTTTAGGCTGGTTCAGTCCAATGAGATCACAATGGCACTTCCACACTATGAGAATTGAATTGATTGCATCTAGGTAAATATAGGGCACTACAGCTTTATTCTAGCAGCCTTATTATCATAATTATAGTAATTGTGATTTGACTTATTCAGCCCAGAGTAGTTGATCCAGGCGTGAGGTCTGTGTGAGAAGGCAGAAGCACAGTATGCAGAACGTAATGGCAAAGGATAACTTAGTTACATTGCTCGGCAATCAAACAATGCCAGTTATGGTTTCCAAGTCTCTGGGACTGTAAAATATAACTTAGGGAACTGGAAAGCCTTGTACTGGAAATGACATTTAATTAGAAAGATGGGAAATCATTTGCTTTAGGTTTCTGGAATCTCTAACTAGGCATGTTATCTCTGTATGGTACGATCAAATCCTACCATAGAAAACCAAGCTAAATATATGGATAGAAACATCCGCACATTGTTTATGTGGTTAGTTAGCTAGACTGCAACTTACTAGAGTATTTTGCTATTGTCCCATATACAATGTAAATGTTTATTTATTTGCTGCAGTAATATATAGAGTACATAGTTAAATATTACAAACAAGGAGGAAGACGTGTTGTGTATTGGGATGTTGTGCTTGAGCCATTTTATACACTTGTGACCAACAAATCTATGGTCCGCACTGATTTGGAAAACAACAAGCAGCATTTTAAAAACAGCTAAATATAATAAATAATGTATACATATATATATATATATATCTTTGAGCATCAGAGGACCACACACTGGCCTTATACTGGGTATTTTCCAGGATTTGACATAAAAATATATGTTTACCTGCTGTAGCAAAATGCAACGAGTGCTTTAAAGTGGAAGAGTTATACAGTAGCGGATGTTTAATAAATCATATATATCTTTCTTAACCCCCATATGAAATAAAAGGCACTAAGTTTGCCCAGGAGTAGCAACCTATAAGATGTTTGCATTCAAACAGGTGACCAGTAAATTCTACCTACTGATTGGCTGCTATGGCTTACTGCACCTGGGCAAACATAGTGCCTTTTATTACATATTCCCATAAATGTCATATAATTATGTCCCCCAGCAAACATGCCTGCCGCAAGCAACTCAAGCATATTATATGGGCACTGCAAAATTCAGAGTTATGCCAGAATTGGTTATTATATCTCTGACACGTCTGCTCAATCCAGCCATTTACAATAAACCAAATGTTTGTGCTTTCAGCCCAGGACGTTTAATACGGCTGAGTTTTTTGCAGGAATAGTCTAATAAAACATATCACATGCAGAAAATGACAGCACCTATTTATGGCAATAATTTATTACACATCCGCTACATTTTGGTGGGTTCTAACTCCCAGGGACAATTCCCTTTATGTACACTTTGTATTCCAGTTTGACTTGTACTGTAAATCCTCTCCCGTGCCATATCCAGGAATGTTTTGTAGGACATGCAATGTGGTGCTTTCCACCTCGGAATTGTTTTCCTTCTTGCTGTTTCTTCACTGAAAGTGATCGCAAATGCATTGTAGGGTTCATTATCATGTACATTGCGCGTTCATTCACCCTGAATACTCTGTGCGCAATTCATTTTCTGTACGCAGGCAATATGTTTTTTATTTTTAGCCATTTATCATTATTAGTTGAATTTAAAAAAAATAATTCCCACAACTTATAATAGGAACGGATAGACCAGTATTTGCATTTTGACAATTGGTGCTTATAACAATATATAAGAAGTGAACACCTTAATTACATTTGAAGACATTTTGGCTAACATATGCCATTCTGGCTGTGGATGATCTACAACTTCCAGCATCTCTGTATATGGCAGAAGTTCCAGGAGGATGCTGGGAGATGTACTATAGCTACAGCATTACTGTAGCATGTTAGCCTTCCACGCAAGTTCATAATGTTGACCTGAGTAGACCAAAGACAGTTGCCTAAAAACATCAATTTCTAATTTTGACACTTTTTAGGGAACAAAAAAAATTTGTTTGACAAATGTTAAAATGTAAAGCCTTTGTGTTTTATATATAGATCAGCGTGTATCAGGTTAACACAAGTTTACTTGCAATAAAACTTATTTTGGGGTAAACTATGTGCTTTCATTTAAAACTAACAATATAACTTAATAATGTAAATTAAACATAAATATTGGCACAGGATTTCTACAGTAAGCTCAAACTATGGAATAAAATGCTTCCGCTAAAGAAGCAGGTGTGATCAGAGTATCCAATGCAATCCAAAGAGAAGTAGGTCCGATCATAGGGTATGAGATGCTAGAGAAGCAGGTCTGACATAGGGTATGAGATCTAAGAGAAGCAGGTCCAGTCGTAGAGTATGAGATGCAAGAGAAGCAGGTCCAATCATAGGGTATGAGATGCAAGAGAAGAAGGTCTGATCATAGGGTATGAGATCTAAGAGAAGCAGGTCCAGTCGTAGAGTATGAGATGCAAGAGAAGCAGGTCCGATCATAGGGTATGAGATGCAAGAGAAGAAGGTCTGATCATAGGGTATGAGATGCAAGAGAAGAAGGTCCGATCATAGGGTATGAGATGCAAGAGAAGCAGGTCCGATCATAGGGTATGGGATGCAAGAGAAACAGGTCTGACATAGGGTATGAGATGCAAGAGAAGCAGGTCTGACATAGGGTATGAGATGCTAGAGAAGCAGGTCTGACATAGGGTATGAGATGCAAGAGAAGCAGAGTATGAGATACAGGGGCAGGCCAAGATGACCAGGCGCCCTAGGCAACCCCGTCGGCCACCTCGCCCCTGCAGCTTCCTCATTCCCCCCCCTTTGGTTCGCGATGTGATGGGATGGATCATTGCCCCCACCGCGTAATGACAAGCAGCGGGGGCAATGACTAAAGAAAGCAGACTAGGGGTAGGCAGGAGAGTCTCTTGCCTGATGCCCCCCAATCGTTACACCCTAGACAGCTGCCTCTTCTGCCTACCCCTAGTTCCGGCCCTGATGAGATGCTGGTCAGATCTAAGAGTATATACAAAAAGTATATAATGCAAAACATAGAGCAGGGATCCCCAACCTTTTGTACTTGTGAGCCACACTCAGATGTTAAAGGTTTTGGTGAGCAACACAAGCATGAACAAAGTTCTTTGGGGATGCCAAATAAGGGCTTTGATTGGTTATTTGGTAGCCCCATGTGACCTGCTAGCCTGCAGGAGGCTCTTCTTGGAGTAAAACCATTGAGTCTTATGGGAGGCTTCCATGGGTACAATATTGTATGTACGTACATCTTACAGAGTAACTTACAGACACAAGTAGGCAAATATAAGCGCTCATAGTGGGTGACACTACAATATAAGTGCCAGTTTCCAGATCAGGTGCTGGGCGAGTGCTCCAAAAGGGAGTCTTTAAGTTTGGTTTTAAAAAGACTGAGGGAGGATTCTCTCCGGAGGAAATCAGGGAGGGCATTCCAAATGTAAGGGGCAGCAAGGCAGAAAGGTTTAAGGCGGGAAACAGCAGTAGTAGTGGGGGGCGCAACCAAACGGTTGCTCTGCGAGGAACGAAGGAGTCGGCCAGGAATGTACGGAGACACAAGAGAAGAGATTTAGTGAGGCGCAGAGGAATGGAGGGCTTTGAAGGTTAAGAGACGGAGTGTGTAAGATAGTCTTTGTTTAATAGGAAGCCACGATAATGACTTTAGCAGGGGAAGGGCCTGAACTCTCCTGGATGAGAGGAGGAGAATTCTGGCAGCAGTATTTAATATAGACTGTAGGGAGGAAAGATGGGAGTTAGGGAGGCCGGTTAGTAGCAGATTACAGTATTCAAGTCGGGATAGGATGAGTGCATGCAATATTGCATAAGAAAAAGTGAGACTGGAGTCAAAGATCACCCCCAACAATGTGCCAAGTCGACAGGGTTGATGAGCGTGCCGTCAATGTAATAGTAAAGGGGGGAGTAAAACTAGACTTAAGTTGGAAAGTTCATTAGTTCAGTTTTTGTGTGTGGAGGGAGAACAACAATGGCCCAAGAACAGAGGCTTGTGGTACCCCCACATTACGTGGAACTGGAGATGAGGTTTTGTTAGCATAGGAGACACTGAAGGATCGGTTAGAGAGGTAAAAGATCCAGGATGCAGCCTGACTACGGAGACCAATCGAATGCAGAAATTGCATCAATTGCAGCCGATAGATTGAGGAGGATTAGTGTAGAAAAGTGACCTTTGGCTCTGGCAGCCTGAAGATCATTTGTACACAAAACACAGAAAGAAATCGCCAGCGCTCGGTCTTACCCACAATATGGAGTTGACCAGCTGCTAGAAATGATGAAAAGCCATTATTTATACACAAAGAGAAAGAAAGATTGCCAGCACTTAGTTTGCCTTTATTTTTTACAAAAAATGAGGTGTTAGTACCACACTTTGGCCAAAAAATGTAACCTCAAGTGCCACGTCAAGGCCTCTCATTGTACGTGAGTCCTACACTGTCTAATGACTTTGAGTCTGTGATGCAATTAAAATAAAGTCCCCCAGCAAACAAAGTGACTGAGTGGTAAGACCCTGTTGAGCCTACCTTTAGCTCAAAGGCTCTAGTGAGAAAGCAGGGAGCTTTTAAGTCCCAGCTCATTAACATACACATAAAAGTCGTTCATTAGTTTAAAGGCTACATAGCAGCTAGAAGCAAAGTTTGGCTACAATTTGTACACAAATCCCAGAAAGAAATCGCCAGGGCTCGGTCTAACCCACATTCTGGAGTTGACCAGCTGCTAGAAACGATAAAAAGCCATTATTTATACACAAAGAGAAAGAAAGATTGCCAGCGCTTAGTTTGCCTTTAAAAATAATTTTTACAAAAATGAGGTGTTAGTACCACACTTTGGCCAAAATATGTAACCTCACGTGCCCCATCAAGGCCCCTCATTGTACCTGAAGATCATTTGTAACTCGCTGTCTCAGTAGAGTGCGCAGGCCGGAGACCAGATTGCAGCCGGTCCAACAGATTATGGGCGTTAAGAATGTTAGCAATATGGGAGATGGCAATACATTCTATGATTTTGGAGGCAAGCGGTAGAAGCAAAACAGTAATTAGAGAGACATGTCTGTGGCCATAGAAACATTGACATTCTGCAAAAGCTCAACACAAAAATGACCATTCAGACACCTTCTCCCATAGTTCCAATGATTTCCTGTCTGGCTGAGAAATAGTGCCAGTCTCCTGCCTGTAACTTCTCAACTGCAGCTCGTCTACACTATAATGCCCAGCCTGGAGCTGTCATGGGATGCTGGGAAGTGAAGCTCAAGGGCGAAGCAGAGCCCTGTTTGAGAGAATTAGTCTTTATTAGCAGGTTAAATAGAAAGACAAAGTATCCTGCCACGGTTAACCCCTTGGGTGAAATACAGTGCGCTAGAAACCGCTCTGGCGTCCGTGTTTAAACGTTCTGCAGACTTCACTTGTTAAGGCCCCACATGTGTTCCTTGTCAGACTATTAAGCCATGGAAAAAGCATAAATCTGTACAGTACTGCTTACAGCTCTGGGCAGAGGTCATTCTCTCTACTTACACTGCTGGCTGCCTAGCCCAGGTGCCAAATCTCTTGCACTAGAATAAGTGTTTCTTAAATTAGCACTGAATTTACATTTTTAACTCAAACTGGCAATATTCAGTGGTTTCCTTTTCATTTTTTTTCAATAAATTTATATTGCATGCCTAGAATTTTCTTGTTGAGTTTTCTGCCTTTTCACAGGAAAGAATAGTTTAATGGGCCAGCTCAGCAGGAGAACTTCCTAAGCCTGCCATGGGGCACACAGCGCATCTGACAAATCTCTTCCTACAAAGCAGCACATTGTAGCCCAGTGGGTGTCACATCTGTCATGTACACCCGTCTGGAGAGAGTCTGCAGGCTGGAATACAAATTGCGACGGAGGCTGTGCGCATGTACATTGGTTCACTATCAGGCAGAAATCCTAGTGATCTGTAACATCGACTCACACAAGGGCTTCCATTTTAATCACCCTGAACTATGATAAAAAGATGTGCAATTAGCAAAGAGATACAGTTTGTCTGCATTGATTAACAGTGAGTTTATCAGATAGATGAAAATGAAAGGCCCCATTTATGATCAACAGGCATAGTGATAGGCACAAATGGGGGCAGGATTGTTCCCACTGAAATTTCACACAGAACTTGTAGCTACTTTCTCACCTGCACTAGCGCCAACTTCAACAATTTATACAGGAAATGCACTATAGGATCACCTTTATTGGAAAGCTGCGTGTTGTGAGCTGTTATATTACTTTAATGGAGCTATGTTAGCCCTGTGTTGCACTGAGGTGCCCAGGCCCAGAGGGACGACCCACCCCAGTTACAAACTCACTGCCAGCCTCTAACCCGCACCCACCATGTGTGCCATACCTTTTACTGCTACTTTTCAGTCACAATTGGTGGGTGAGGAGCAGGTCGGGGCCCACTGGGTTTTCTCCTGGCATCTTGCCAGCCAAGTGGGACCCTGTAACAGCCACACACAAGAGCATAGCCTGGGTCAAAGCATGTGCCTTTATAAAAGAACAGTACAGGTATAGGATTTATTATCCGTAATGCTTGGGACCTGGGATTTTTTCCGTAATTTAGATCTTCAGTTTTGTTCATCTTAAAGTTAACTTTTAATATATTATAGAATGTCCTATTCCTAGCAACTTTGCAATTGATCTTTATTGTTTATTTATTATAGTTTTTAAATTACTTGCCTTCCTCTTCTACATTATTCCAGCTTTTAAATGGAGGTCACTGACACCGGCAGCCAAAAAATGACTGCTCTTTGATCTTACAGTTTTATTGTTATTCTTACTTTTTATTCCAAACTCTCATTCAAACCACTGCCTGGTTGCCAAGGAAGACAAGACTTTAGCAACCAGATAGCTACTGAAATTTCAAACTGGGGAGCTGCTGAACAAAAACCAATAGCAAATTGTTTCAGAATATTGATATCTACATCATACTTAAAGGTAGTTTAAAGATATACCACTAAAGAATCGTTTATACATTGATTTATCAATGTTCGAGTTTGATTTTCTTTTTTGCTAAAAAACGTGAATTCTGGTTCAAAAACTCAAATGTCTGGTATTTATTGCCAGAAACCAAACAACTTTGAAAACTTGAATGTATAAATTTGCCATCTAAAAGCTTGTGAGTTTCTATAGAAGTCAATGGGAGTTGTCCTGGGCAAAGTCAAGCTGCATTTTTCAGGTTTCTTGAGTTTTTATTCCAATGAGTTTTCCTTGAGCATTCAATATGTGAGTTTATTTGATTTAGAAATACAAACTTATTATAATACGAATTATATCTTAGTTGAGATCTATTATAAGGTACTGTTTTATTATTACAGGGAAAAAGAACAATCATTTTTAAAAATTAAAATTATTTGAGTGAAATAGAGTCTATGGGAGATGGCCTTCCAGTAATTTGGAGCTTTCTGAACAACGGATTTCCAGATAATGGATCCCATACCTGTATTATTTTTATTCATTTTAAATTTAGTATGGATTCTGCCCCATGCCAGACTAATGTAAAATGTCAGAAAGGACTATTTTGAAAATCACAGCACATGTCAATGTTAGAACCAGTTCTGCTGGTCTCTATTAATGTTACAGTGAATGAATCTTTGTTCTTAATATGCCTGGCGGATCTGTTTAATGAAGGGTAACTATTATACAAATCTGGAAGGCACAAGCATTAGTTCAGCCTTACAATGTGCATTTTTGTCAAGTGTTTCATACTCAGCTGAAGGTCTGGTTCCCTTATGCTCAGCAGATTTTGCATTGATATAGGCATGTGGGACAAATTGTGGAGATTAAAAAGGACAATACCACCATCTAGTGGCAGGAAACATAACTGCGCAATTGACTGTCTGATAGCAGAAACAATAAGTGAAATGTATCTAGAGCAGGGTTGCTTTAAGGTACCTACGGGTCCTGGGCAAAATTTCATTGGTGGGCCCCAAATGCCCTGACAAGTTTGTGACAGAATAACCCTTAAGCACGTGAAGTTTAATATAGTAAGGCAGGCTGTGAAGAAATGGTCTGCGCTTACTGAAGTAAACATGATCCCCAGGTGTGCTGCCCTGGCCCACCAGCCCTGGGAACAGAGAAATGACAAAATGGTGATGCCACAAGAAAGAAGGTAAAGAAAATAAAATAACCACACTGTAGAGCTCCTCCAGCTGGGTCTGCCATCTCTGCAAGACGCTTCTGCCAAAAGTTATCCCAAATGAAACTTATGCTAGTGGGCCCCCGATCCTGGTGGGCCCTGGGCAGCTGACCCTTTTGCCCTTTTATTAAAATGGCCCCGATTTAAAGAAAGACTTGCATTGCTATCTAGGCAATATGTTTCCAAGGCAGGGGAATTGTGGATCCAAATGGTAAAAAAAAACCATGATAAAAGTCTGACTCAATTATATGCTCTGCTAATTATTTGTTGAACTGAAACGCACGTAACACCTGAAGAAAACCAATAGGACATGCTGATTTTATCATTATTATTATCAGTAGCGTAACAACCTGGCGCTGGGCCCCCCTGAAAAAAATCTTCAGAGGGAGCCGACGCTAAGCAACTCACCAAGCTCGTTTCATGCTAACTTGGCACTTCAGAGTGTGAAAAGTATATTAAATCTGATTTAATTCCATATATAACCCCCTAGTATAATAAGCACCTCCTTATCTTACCTGTTTAGAACATGTTGTGTCCAATGGCCGCAGGAATATATTGTAAGAAGGTTTCTTTGTAAGGGAGTATGAACCCCCTTTGATATGGCCATAAGTACTTACTGCCAAAGTGCCAATCCCCCCATATCTGCACCATATGTATAGGGAGAGGAATAAATGTCATCCAACTGTCACTAGTGATGAGCAAATCTGTCCCATTTCGCTTTGCAAAAAATTTGTGAAACAGCTGAAATTTTTTTTCCTCACTCCATTCCTTACACAAGGGGTGGATTTTGGGCAGAAAATGGAAACACTTTTTGGATATGAAACATCTTTTTTGGATACTCACAAGAAATGCAGTGGAAACACAAAAAAAATGCAATAAGACGCAATATAGTGTAATATGTACAAGACAAAATTATTTAAAACCCTATCTGTGCACAGTGTAAAGTGACAAACAAATCCAAAAGGATAAACAAGATAATTGTCCACCACCGGCTCAATACAGTAAGTAGGCATACTCACCAGAACAAGATCATAATCTGCCAAATAAACAAGGATCAATTTTGATTGAAGTGCCACCTAGTTTCCTTAAAATGTTAAAAAGGCAAGAGACAGCACAAATAGCATAATACCATTTATTAAAAAAAATCAATCCTGCACTTTACAAGCTACTCACAGTGTGTAGATGTAGGACAACCATATAAGAAAAATAGCTCAACGCGTTTCACGTGTTACCCTACATGCCTCCTCAGGAGCAAGAACTTCTTTTTTGAATAGAATTAGCCCCACCTACACAGTGACTGATGGTCTCTATGGGGGAAACATACGTGATTATTAGTATATTATTAGTGATTATGCAGCTATAGGAGGTAGCTTGGGCACATGTGCTTCAAGATTAATCATTTTTACAGGTGAGGGGCAGTGGGAAGAGAACTAAAACAACAAAAGGAAAATCATATACAGATTCCACCTGGCAGGTTTCTCTCATGACCAAGGTAAAAATCCATTTTGTTTATTCCTGTATTGATTTTGACCCATCTAGTAACTATATTTTATTCATACATATGGTAAGTAGAAAGCTGGACTTTTAAGTATATCTAGGAGAACAAATTGCCATTCTGCTCAACTCTCACCCTAACTGGTCTTCAGTCCTGACCCCTCTTCCACTACTACAAATCACCCCAAGAGGCCAGCCTTCCAGTGGGTACCACTGCTCTAGAACCACACTACCTCTCTCTGGGCAATGTGTTAGACCAAGGAGCATCTCTGTGAGATACACATCGGTGTAACACATAGACCAGATAACTTAGAGCCAGTCTCCTCCATGCATGTAAGCTCTGATATGTTCTTGCCAACATATTCTCCTACTGACAAATCTCCTGGGGACATTCCCTGCTGTACCTGCCCCTTTAGCAAATAAAATGCATTTTCCAATAAAGAACTATATGTTGTGTAGATTCAAGTGAATTGTCCTTAGTTGCCATGGGAATAGTAAGACTGGGTTAGGTGTGTTTTTTCCTTAATCTCCATGCAAGGATACCTACAGGTCCAACATGGCAGCTTATATATTCTGCAGAATCATTAATGTATTTATTAGTTTCACAAATGATAAGCACTGGCGTAACTCTTGCTTTGCATTCTAAAGCAGCCGTGGTAAAAAGGGATGTTCCACAAGTGCCCCAAAGAAAGAATAAATAGCAGTAAAAAGCTTCATGTATTGCTGTGTTTTACCTAAAGCAACTTCCAAAAGCAACAGAGGTAGCACAGTTATGTGAAGTGGCTTTGTCCGTGTCTGCTCCATTACCTCAGCCCTCTCTGGACAATCTCACACAGTAACCACTTCTGTCGCTTACGTTATTCCTGCATTTTGCTTCACATCTGAAAATCACCACGTTGTTTTAACCATCGACTTTATAACACATGCAAAGTAGAACTCTGCCAGGAGCGCAGACTTCCTAATCCGCTCTACTTTACACTTCTGTTTTAGGAAAGGAATAAATGGCGATCTGAACACAGTTTTGTACACACATATATATATATATAGAGAGAGAGAGAGAGAGATTTTTTTCCATGTGTTTTTAGCCTTACGCAGAGAATGAATGTAATCAGCTCACAATAATATGTTTCCTTAGTTTTAATGGAACTTTAAGGGAGAAATTAACTTATTTCAGTATAGAGTACATTTTAACTTCCAAAATGAATGTCTATTATTAATGAAATTGTGAATTTTACAAAATGTTTTCCTTTAGCAATAATGAGGGCAAAAAACAACTGTTCATATGGGGACATCAATATGTCAGTGCCACTTTACTTATTACAGAAACAATGGCATAGGCAAGTGATAATACAGGGGCAAATATATATTATTATGATATTATTTGTGGGTATTTCATAGATGGAGATGGTTGGCCAGCCCACAATGCCAGGGTAGCCACCCAGGAAAACCGATGTCTTAAATTAATTCTTGCTTTTATTAGTTGCCTAAAAAAACAATATATATAGATAGATAGATAGATAGATAAAAGCCAAAGGCTGCAGGTAATGGAGCTAGAATGCAGGTAGAACTTTGTGCAAATATTTGGCTTATAGGATAGAAGGATGGTTCTCCTTTGCTCAAAGCAGGACATTTTTTTGGGATGTATATAAATATATATATAGGCAGAATGGGAAAATGCTTTGATAACGAAAACCACTTTTTTGACTTTGGTGAAATGAATGTGAAAATAACTCAACCAGTGTCCAGTGAATTTGACCATCAATGTGTATTTTCAAAACAAGATTATTTGGATTATATACTACTTTCAGTTAGGATAGCAGTTTGTAATGATTGGTTGCCTGCATGGGATTTGGGGAATTTGGTGTGAACCCAGACTTGCATGAAGGGGCTAGGCAATTATTGTGGCAGTGTGGGCTGGTCGGCCATCTGCATTTATGAGACACCTTAAGGCAATGAGTACAGAATACAAATACCACACAAAAATGTATTTACCCTTGTGTTGTCCCTTGGCAACTCCATCATCAGAAGCACAAAAGGCAGAAAGGGGAAAACAGATCATAGCATTAAACTATGGGGCCTATTTATCAAAGTACGATCAGCTCCGAATACGTTTTAGTACAACTTTTTCGTACTGTGCGTCAAAAATTATGCAACAAAATCATATTGTCGCAACGAGTATGAAAGTTTCGGATTCATTCAAGCTTTGGTATCGTGACTTTCCTTGGGCCAGGTTGGAGCTGCAGAGTGCCATTGAGCCCTATGGGAGACTTTCCTTGGGCCAGGTTGGAGCTGCAGAGTGCCATTGAGCCCTATGGGAGACTTTCCTTGGGCCGGGTTGGAGCTGCAGAGTGCCATTGAGCCCTATGGGAGACTTTCCTTGGGCCAGGTTGGAGCTGCAGAGTGCCATTGAGCCCTATGGGAGACTTTCCTTGGGCCGGGTTGGAGCTGCAGAGTGCCATTGAGCCCTATGGGAGACTTTCCTTGGGCCGGGTTGAAGCTGCAGAGTGCCATTGAGCCCTATGGGAGACTTTCCTTGGGCCGGGTTGGAGCTGCAGAGTGCCATTGTGTCCTATGGGAGACTTTCCTTGGGCCAGGTTGAAGCTGCAGAGTGCCATTGAGCCCTATGGGAGACTTTCCTTGGGCCGGGTTGGAGTTGCAGAGTGCCATTGAGTCCTATGGGAGACTTTCCTTGGGCCAGGTTGGAGCTGCAGAGTGCCATTGAGCCCTATGGGAGACTTTCCTTGGGCCAGGTTGGAGCTGCAGAGTGCCATTGATTCCTATGGGAGACTTTCCTTGGGCCAGGTTGGAGCTGCAGAGTGCCATTGAGCCCTATGGGAGACTTTCCTTGGGCCAGGTTGGAGCTGCAGAGTGCCATTGAGCCCTATGGGAGACTTTCCTTGGGCCAGGTTGGAGCTGCAGAGTGCCATTGAGCCCTATGGGAGGCTTTCAAAATCATGCACAGAAGGATCAAAGTCAGAAAGGTTTTTGCGCCGTTTACAATCGTTCAGATATGAAAATTTAGTGACTTTCGGATCGCCAATACGATATTATCGTGACTAATACGATTTTTCCGTAAGCATTTTCATGATATTTGCAATAATCACAAGTTATCGTATCTAATCCGAATCTTTCCCATTTCGGAATTTGAACTCATTCTTTAATGAATCTGCCCCTATGTGTAGTGTATAATATGTAAAGTGGTTAAACCAGCACTGCCATACATGTACCCTATGGGCTGTGTGTGTGTTGTCAGGATCATTCATACACCCGCCTGTCAGTTCTCAGGAGTATTAGCATCTTGCTGTACATCACCTTGGCTGCCATCTTCCCTGAACTTTCAGGTCTTTCCTGTCCCACTGTTGCTGCTTTTGGCTCCACTAGTATAAACGTCCTCAGTGTATAGTTCAGTGACATCTTTGGTGAAACAAGAAATTATGGTGTTTAGTTCTCTTAAATACATAGAACTGCAATAATCAGGATTAGTACTCTTAGGGGCACATTTACTAACCCACGAATCCGAATTGGAAAAATTCAGATTGGAAAATGAACATTTTGCGACTTTTTCGTATTTTTTTCGATTTTTTCGTCGCCGTTACGACTTTTCGTAAATTGTTGCGACTTTTTCGTAACCATTACGACTTGCGCGAAAAGCCGCAACTTTTTCGTGGCCGTTACGATTTGCTTGTATCTACCTGGGCCAAGAAAAGTCACCATACTGAAGCTTAAATGAATCCGAAACTTTTGTACTTGGCGCGAAAGCTGCAAAAAAGTATCGACTTTTCGCGCAAGTCGTAGCGCTATGAAAAAGTCACGACATTTTGCAAAACATTCGTAATGGCTACGAAAAAGTTGCGACAATTTTCCGAAAAATCGCAAAATACCGATCATTACGAAAAAACCGCATTCGGCCAGTTCGTGCATTAGTAAATGTGCCCCTTAGTATAATCAGCCCTATGAGATTGATGCTTTCTCATTTTGTGTGTGTACAGCAGCCCTGTGATTTGTATTGACAAATGTTTAACATTTTGCTTGTAACCCTAATGGGACACAGCAAAGTTCGTTAAGAAGCAGCCCCCGCATCATTCTGTTTCTTTCAAGGAAAAGAGAATATTTTGGGGTATCCCTTTAACTGAAAACAGGAGACAGTTCAGGAACACAAACCAAACTTTTCCAGCGACTGAAGCCAAAATTAAGATTTCTTTGCTAATTCTGACTATGAATGAGGGTATCTAGTTATTTCAGCTGCATTGTAGAAAGGCAACAACATCCTTGTAATTGTGTTAAATCTAAAGTATTAAGTCAATATTTATTAAAAAAAAAAATATGCCAGTACTGCCTGTATTTTGACCAAGGAAAAAAACATAGAGGGGTAAACACCAAAAACGGCTAAGCATGGTATATTCTAGACTCTAGAGTAATCTCAATGTAGAACTCCTAATTCCTTCTATATGAAACCCACTAACCTATACTGGCTGACACAAGATAGAAGAACTGATTGTTCTGCAGCTTTGGGAAATTAATGGGAGAATGAAAAAAAATAATTTTCACTGTTCAAATACAAATTCCAGAAACATAGAACTTTTATTTAGAGATTCCTTAATATAGAGTTCATGTTGAGAATAGGTGTATGCTGCCGACCCTTTTCACAATGTCCTCTGCGTGTTGTTTCTGTTGAAGAACTTAGATATCCAGCATGTGTAACAGAACTGCGGGTCTGATGTTCTATGAAATGAAGGACAAGCAAAGACGCAGGGCAGGCCAAAAGCATGATGGGATGTAGGAGTGGTGAGAACAGAACATTCAAGTACTGTAAAGCAAGGGTGCTGGAGCTGTACTTGTAGAAAAACATAGAATAGCTCTCTGGATTGGACTTAAAATAGAAATGTATGCACTTGCCAGTAGATGGAGCAGGAGCATCTTGAATGTTTACTAGTTTACTAGCTCTTGGCCTGGTGCATATTCTCAATGTCATTTGGCTGTAGAGAGACATTCTCCCCATTGTAGCTCTCTCACACTGAACTTAGTTTGGAGGTAATAAAAATAAGACACATTTTCCCCTTGCAAAATAGAGGAATTACTGTCTTATTGAGGACTGAGGACTGACTGTATTATTGTCACAACTTGCAGCCCATTGCTGGTAAATGTTAGCACATGTTCATGTCCCATTTTATTTGCGTTGGCTGTTTACATGCACTTCATTCATATAACCCCCAAAGAACAGACTTGTGCCAGTTAACTCCTTCATGCCAGGTTGGTAAAACACTCACAAAAACCACCACAGGGGGGCACAGGTTAAAAAGCCTTAATGTAAGAGCCCTTATTCTCCTGGGCTTCAGAGGATAACTCTGAGAAGTGAACCAACCTCTCTGTGAAAATATGCTAGCACAACTTCTTGAGAAGAACAGGTATAATAGCAAATAAGCAGAGCAGTTATCTACTAACTTACTGAGTGAACAAAATGCAGGGAAGGAGGAAGTTGGTCCTACAGATTGAAGCAGTTTATGCATAGTTGAGCAGAGGGTGTCATTTATGACAAGCAGAAGGTATATTTATTGTACATCATTCCAAAGGTGCATGAAAATTAACAAGCCCATCAGGCCACCAGATAACTGGAGTTCCCACTAAAAAGTTAGGAGACAGATCCTTCATATGTAAAGAAAATACCTGACACATTGAGGAGGTTGGATGTCTTAAATATTGAGGTTGAGATGAGGTGCCCCCCTAAAATAGAACATTTGCACAGTATGAACTGTATCTGATGTGCAGTGCACAATAAGCTTACGGCTCACTGGTAGTTAGTAATGGGGCTAACACAATGTGAACTTGCTGGATATTATTGATAATAACAAGTGAAGTATGCATATGATGTTGAAGTGTTATACTCAAAAAATAGCAGCTCCTTAAGGCCTATTGTGCCCACATAGCAACTTGGTGGCAACTCACATAATGATTTAACTGAGACGTAGTTGTTGGCACAGGAGGAGTTACACGGTTATGTCTCACCATTTGCTTAGCTGGATTCTGTATCTGTTCCAATGCAAGTGTGTGAAAGCTGAATGATCATGTTGCACAAAATTGCATTGCGAACTCATAGTCTTGTAATTATAGGTGCTATTCCTCTGGAATTATTTTAGACTGTGACATATGTATGGGACACCACCCAGAGGTTGATTTAATATTATTGGATAACCTTATTTGTAATCATGTGCTGGTATGTACCTTTCAATGAATTGCACAAATAAATTGGTACTTTTCTAATGTCACTATTATTGGAGTGCCCTATATCCCTCTTTCCAATTCGTCTATCATTTTTTCAGCTGCTGAAGGTGAAAACCCTTTTCCTCTTATCTTAAAAGATGCCCTCTCTTCTTTCTTTCTCTCTCTCGTTTTCCACACATTCCTGTGAGATTAAAGGAGTTATTGGAACTGACCTTGAATATACCTCATATTTACTGGGCACTGTCATCAGATTCGCAGAGAGAAAAGGGTTGCATTCTTTCTATGCTGTAATATGAAACAGACCAAACATGCTTAATACCAACTGGCAATGTAGCATTAAAACCATGCATTCTTTTCTTTTATTAATCTACATCCAAGTGTTTAAGATATTTAATTAGGCTCTAATAACTGAACCTTACAATTATATCCATGTCCTGTAATTGGCAGTAGCATTTAAAGTTCAGTATCAGGGCACAGACCTTGAAATACGAGATCCCTTGTCACACATTCCAGCAAGGCATAATAAAATTAAGGTAAAGGACATTTCAGTTGAAACTCCCATAATATTATCACTTGCTGAAAGCTTGGTTGGCTTTTTTAGTTGCAGTAAAATATGTCTGTTTCCCAGACTTCACTGGCCAGCACATAGTAGAACAGGGTACATAATGTGCCATGGGATGTGCGCACACATATGGTATTTGCATGGTTATGGTCATCTAGGACTTTCCTGACTGATGTACCTTCACTCCTCCTTTGTATTTAAATAATCAATATCAAATTTTTTAAAACAATAAATGATATAGACAGAAACCATAACAATAAAATGCAAGATTTATTTTATACTACATGAAATATCAATGGGGTATATACTGTACATAATCAATAACATGCAGGAGTATAGATAGCCGTTGGGAGGTATAAAGGAAAAGTTTACAGTTCATGCCATACTACAGCTGGTAAGGAAGATGGGAAATGTGACCAGTATTTATGTATTTAAGTTAGAAAATACATATATATACACTATAGGGTTAATAGTAAGTACAATAAGCCCAACACATGGTAGGTAGAATTCTATATGTCTATGGTAATATTACAGGGTGCCGTCCTGTAGTAACTGTCATGTACCAACTGTCATGTGCCGTCCTGTAGTAACTGTCATGTACCAACCCTGATTTGCTATTCAGCACTTGTATCAGATCAGAGGCAATTATCAGAATTGTCTATTTTGTAGCTCCTTGTGTAATTGCCCTAAGACTTGTAGAGTCTCACCTGCAGGCTTCCACAAGACTTAGTTGTATTTGTTTCATACATACAGAAAGTTATTCTAAGCACCTTGTCTTTAAATGTTGTTCTGTAATAAGGTTCTGGTCAGTAAAGTGACCAACAGAGGCAAACCAGTATTGGGAAAGCAAAACATTTAAACTCTTAAATAAAGGTGATGTTGGGTTTGTATCTGAAAAGGTATAGGTCTGCAATCCTTTTTGCTCATGGGGAGCAGTTCAATAATTAAGGATGCACTGAATCTACTCTTTTTGAATTGGGCTGAACCCTGAATCCTTCGTGAGAGATTCGCCTGAATACCGAACTGAATCTTTGCATATGAAAATGAGGTTACGGAAGGGTTACAGGTCCCAGCGCAAGACCGCTTGACAAAAGGTCATGGGATTTTAAGGATTCGGATTTTATGGATTTGGCAGAATCGTGACGGAAAAGGCAGAATCTTGGCCAAATCCTGAACCGAATACTGTATTTGGTGCATCCCTATCAACAATGTTCCCGTGTTATTTTCTCATTATGATTGTTTGTTGTCAGGGTTAGTGTGAGCAGCGTGGTGCATGAAATACTTGGGCTCTAAATAACACACAGGGCAGTGGCGTGACAACTCTGCAGTGGGCCCTCCTTCAAAAAAAAGTCTTCTGAAGCAAACCCCTGTCCTCACCTGCTGATGTATCTGCCCAGACATGTTTGCATTATAAATGTCCCCTCCCGCCCGCTCTCCTGCCAGAGAGCTAGTGGCAAGCAGAGATTGTTACGCTACTGACATGGGGTACATTCCCTCTCTAATATCAGTCCCCTACTGGGATTCACAGCTGAGCACAACAAAAAGTATGGCCCAAAAGAGACTTTACCTTTGTAAAGTCATTTTCATTGGGAAAAAGCAGCACTCCACACTTGTCCCACGCAGATATCAGACCTTGCCTCTCTCGGTGCTCTCTCTCTGGGAACCCACTCTCTCTTATTATTCCCAAGGTGAGACTTCCTATGGGAATTAACTCACTCAGTGCCGCTGTACATGTCGGAGTAGGAGATGAACCTAGGGGAAATATATCTCCTTTCAAACTCTACTCCAGATACCAATTCATATTAGGCACAAATTAATGCACCAAATTTCAAAGGAAGAAAGCATATATACCTGGAAGTAAATGGCACCCATACAGGCCCACGTTCTACCCACACTGTGGGGGGGGGGATTTACTATTTTTTCTAAAGAGCAAAAATATGATTTGGAAAAAATCCTATTTTTTTTTACCATTTATTATGTAACAAAACTGCAGCAAATCAGACATCTAAGAGCTGTCGAGATAATGTACAAGTCAATGGCAGGTGTTCTTTTCTTCAACTGAAAGGTCTTTCTTTGCTTCGTTTAGAAGTTTTAAGTTTTTTTGGACGCATTTATTTGTGCGCCAATAAGAAAACGTTGTGATTTTGTGTTTTTTCAGCTTATTGTTTTGTTTGTGCTTTTTTTTTTTAAATCAGTTCTTTTAACAAATGACTGACATTTGTTATTTTAGTGAAAATGAGATTATTCATGGTTTCAAAAACTATAAGTTGATAAATCTGCCCCAATGGGTTGCGATATTGTTTCCCTTACTAATGTGTCATTGCATGGGCAAAGGCCAGAGTAACTGTGGGCCTATGGTGCCCTGCATTTACCACTGGCTCATAGTACATGGCACCCTGGTCCCCCATCCCATGCCTTGTACACACTTATTTAGCACTCCTTCACTGGGGATGCAAGTCCTACTCAAAGAGCATTTCATGGGTTACATTTTACCCACCAAAGGTACCAGGTGCTTGCAACTTCCATTTCTCTATTCAGATAAAAAAAAATCAATTACAATATGTACTCACGCTCCATTCTAATTTACTTAAACACATCAAACACAAATATTTCTCACGCAGAAGGGGCAGCAGTATGCCTTGGCCTCTCCATTGACCAATTTTCCTCTGTGATACAAATAACTGAGTGGTTGGAATCTGTGGGATAAACTGCATGACATTCAGTTGATCACTGTTGGCAAATCGTCGCGTATCATGTAAATCATAAAGCTCAAGACGGAATTCAGAAAATCACATGTAACCTTCACTGTGTATTTGCCCTGATTCTGATGCAAATTATACGCCCTCAGCATTTCTTTCCCCATCCCCTGAATGTGGCCATTCCCATTATTGAGTCAGCAATACAAGCAAAATCACTCATAGGGAAGAGAAGCAAATTACTATAATGGCAGCTTTCACCCAACGCTACTGTTCATTTCCCTGAATCAATACCAGAGAGTTACCAAACTGCTATTGATTCTCTTCACTAGTTATTAGAGTGATGCTCTATCCCGAGCACTCAGCGTGTCTGCCTCGACACTATAATCTGCCTCTGCTAATAAGTACAAACCCTTATACACAAGAATGGCACACTGTCGTTAGCAGAGTTTGGAACAACATCTCATTTATTCAGGATATAAATACCCAAACATGAGGCTGTTTGTCTGACTAGGGGACACATTCTTTCAGCAAAGCACACGGAAATATGCAGAAATGTCATTGCTACAAGAAAACAAAAATCAGTGTTTCTTTGAAATCAAACCCCGCATTTGGCTGTTGGCATTAAGTGTGTTTGTTATTGCAAAGTGAACATTTTATCAACTAGTAAACAATAACAAACAAACAATGGGATTGTTCTAGGGTGCTGTCTTGGCTCAACATACATGGTATTCATTTATATTCACAGTTTGACTGACTTTCTACTAAAAAGGCAGCAATGTATTTAAAGTTTCTTTGGGGTTCAGACCCCACTGAGCATTCCCAAATACGTAGGGGCAGATTAACAGAGCTGTGTAAACAAGCAGCATGAAAATGCAGTGTAACTTCTGGCACACAAATAAAACCTTGTGTATGTAGCTCACTGTAAAACCTGGTATAAAAAGTTGTAAGAGGAAAAACTGTGTCATTTTTGCAACACATTTTACAGCATTTCAAAAAAGGAAAAACAACAGACTTTGGTCCATGACTTCTATGGACTATGCCAGGTCTCGAGTGGTGTAAAACAATGGTATTATTTATGGCATTAATCTGGCCTCAGTTAAAGGAAAACTATACCCACAGAATGAATACCTAACCAATAGATAGTTTATACAATATTAAGTGGACTATTTAAGTATCTTCAAAGAATCACACTGGAGCATGTTCGAAGTAGAAATCTTACCCTTAGTTCAGGTGGGTCCGGGTGCTCATGCCCCAGACCTTCAGCTTAAGGAGCCAGTAGGAAAGTTACAAAGGAATAATTGCTGGCAGACACATCCGGATTTCACAAGAGTGGCCAAAAAGCAGCATAGTTTAAAATAAGAACACTGAAAGTTTATTTATCCATACATAAAAAGCCAAAAAAGTAGCCTTACGCGTTTTGTACCTAAAGGGTACATTCTACTGCAACTGGACCCTGGGTGAGTGAAAATGTGTTTCTGGAATGATAATAGCATTTCACCATCTAGAGCCTGACAAAAAGCCTAGGAGGAATAATGGCCTGAGCTGTCTTCCCTGGTTATGACTAGGGCCCCTGGTTCCTTTGAGAGCAAGCCTTATAGGCTACCATTCGATAAATACGCTTTTAAAAATCCCATAAGAATGAATAGATCTTAAATTTTTATATATTAAGCTGAAATCTTGATAAATCAGGCCCTAAATATTGCCCATTTACATCTTTTCCCTCGAGCTACCATTTTGTGCTGGTCTGTGTACTCCCTCAGAGATCACATGACAGGGAATAATGCAGCTCTAACTGTAACAGGAAGTAGTGTGGGAGTAAAATACAGAACTCTGTCTATTAATTGGCTGATGTATTAGCTAACATGTATGTGTGCCCTCGGTTTGTTTTTGTGGACCGTGAATCATATCATCCCTTAATTCTTAAAATGGCAATTTTCTATTTATGATTGACTCGTAGTACATACTACTAAAAAGATTATTTTTATGAAAATTGTTTATTTAGATGAAGCAGGGTTTCCCACATCACATACTGATCTGTTTTATAGGATTTATTTTTATAAGAGACCTCCACAGTGTTGGACTGAGATGCCAGGGGCCCACCAGAAAACCTCAAACTAGGGGCCCATTCTCCAAACTATTTTTCTTCCTCTTCTCACTTAACCTCTTTGTTCCACTAGTCTATTTTCTTTACATACTATAATCTATTCTTCAATCTCTTTGTTTCCAAGCAAAAAAAAAAAGGGAATTGCCATGAAAGAGGCAAGAGGACCCACTGACACCTGGGCCCACTGGGAGTTTTCCTGGTATCCCTGTGGGCCAGTCCGACACTGGACCTACATTGTTTAGGGGTAAATTCCCAATTCTGCCCTGATTCTTCCTATTGACTCATTGTCCAATGAACAATGTCATTGTCCCAACAAGACTGACTTACTTGGAGAAAAAGCAGTTTAAGGGGAACTATTATGAAAGTGTCAAATAATCTTCATCCCATGGAAATAAGAAACTTTCTAAATCTAATCATCAATGAAATATGCTTTACCATTTCTGAAATAAGTTACTTTTTCAGTATTATTTGTATTTCTACATGCAGGAATCATATTTTGATTGAGACTTAGGTCAAATGCATTGGCATGCACTCCCTTGGCCTAGACAATGTATCAGAGCTAAATGTGTTTCAAAACAACTGACTCCGACACAGACCATTAAGAGAGAGATTTGGGGGATAGAGAACAGGAACCTGATTATTGTAGAAACAGTACAGCATTTTAAGCTGATATTTTGAAAGTTTCTAACTTCCATGATATGAAATTCAGATTTGTCATTGTTGAAATAATTCCCAAGACACTGAGGCATCTGTAATGTGATCTGCTCATCCCTATATAGTTAGGATAAATATTGAAAACCACAAGCTTAAACCAACTTGTCCCATCAATTACTTATGTACATGCCATGTGACATAGAACTTTCATGTTTGCATCATATATTCTATCATTTCACATTTCCAGGTTTCTTTAAAATTCAAAAGGGTTCAGTCTTCTCACATGTATTGTAAAATCTAGATGTCTTTGCTGGCTGATACATATCGCAGTTTTGTTCCTTGGGGCTAACTTTTAAAGTGGTTTCTTTGTACAACCAATCACAGACCCTAATGCCTGAAGAGCCTGTTATGCTAGTTGGGAATGTTTTCATAAACTATGGTGTTTCTTTTTCAGGTGTATAATTCCATACATTACTTTAAACTAATCCTTTAAACCAGTGCTGTCCAAATGGTGGCCCGCAGCCACTCTCTGTGTGGCCCCCACCTGTCTGGCTGCTGTGACTGCTTACCTTTGTGTAAGCTTTAAATGGATACTCTGCCTGTCCTATGCTGCCTGTGTGTGCCATACACACAGGCAGCATAGGACTGGCAGTACATATAGTCACACAATGCTGGCATAGCTCCTACAGTCTGTCTGAGGTATGAACAGGTGAACAATGTGGGGTTTACAGTCTGGTGTGAACAATGCATGGGGTGAACAATGCAGGGACTAAAAGGTGTGAACAGTACCCCCCCCTGTACTGTTCACACCTTTTAGTCCCTGCATTGTTCACCCCATGCATTGTTCACACCAGACTGTAAACCCCTCACTGTATTTTTTAAACATGTAAACCCCTATTACATGTTTAAAAAACAGCCTAAATCAGAGCTGTGAACAATGCAGGGGGCAGTTAATCTCAGTACTGATACCATTTAAATCTTACATAAATGTAAGCACGGGCGGATAGTTGGACAGCACTGCCTTAGGCCAATGTTCCAGTGAATGAGAAAACTGCCTGTTATCTACAATGGTAAGTTCCATATTTGTGCAGATGGGGAAATTGGATTGTAATGAGAGGATCCTATCAACTACTTCTTTATAAAGTTTGGTTTGTATCCAGGCTGTATGATCATGGGCCATTGAGCAATTAGGTAGATCAAACTCCATCACACCAGCTACCACTGCATAAGGACTGGCCAACATGCTGAATAATCATATCAGTACAATTTGGCCAGCCACATGGGTGACCTAATTGCTAACAATGTGAACATTTCTGACCATTAGTGGATCCAGTGCTGTAACTTTGCTAGTGGGTAATATAAGCAGAAGGCTGCAGTCATTAGTTTTTGACCCCCTACTGCATGCTTGTGATGCCCAAAAGTATTCCTTTTAAGGGTTACAGTTTTATTCTTATTGATATCTTTTAATACTAATATTTGTATGCAGGCCCTCTCCTATTTATATTCGTGCCTCTTGTTCAAACCACTGCTTGGTTGCTAGGGTAAATAAGACCCTAGAAAACGGACGTCTGCTGACTTACCAAACTGCCATCACTGCTCTGGCCCTTGTAATAAATGACCCCTATGTATAATCGTAGCCACTTATCCTGCTGTTCTGATGTCAGCCCATACCTACTTTTTTTGCTATTTTGGTAACAGCATTGACTTTGACAATCAAATTCTCAGTCCACCTTGAGCATTTGTTTCAGATATAATGGAAATAGTGTCATAATTTAAATAAATACTAATACATGTATAAATAAAACCTCAGTCTCCCACCAATTTCTCCTCCAGTCTGTTACCGAAACTACTGCTGGGTGGGGGGTGTGAACCTGGGCCCCCATCCTGGGCCCTCTCCCCTCCAGAAGAGCACCCTTTCTTCTTTTGGGAAGGGTGCGCATACTTATAGGCAGATTTACCCGCAATGACATCCCCAGTCATGTCTCCTCTGGGCCCCAGTGCAATCGCATCAACTGTACCCCCAGTACTTATGCCACTGGGTTAAAATATACACAAGCGCAAATAGCCATTTGTCCACACTAAGGCAGAGCCATATTGTACAACTCCAACGAGAAGTTATGTGTCAGGAATGAGGTACTTTCTGGTTGTAATATGAAAAAATGGTAGTAAGGAAGGAAGCGGTTCCCTATTTAATAATGTGTTAGGGACATTATTTCAAACATGTATTTCTTGGTACAGCTGAGCAAGCACGCTACATTTCCTGATACTTTGCCTAGTGGAGAGCACTTTCCAACAGAGCTTGTGGACAATGGTACCTCATTAGAGCAAGCATGGCTGTTCCTATGGATATAAATAAACACAGATATGCAAGTCAATAAGGCTTCCTGTGCAGAATAACAATAAAGGTATGAATACCAAACCGTGTAACAATCTGATATACATCCCTACACAACCCTATAAATAGTATATATTGGCTTTGGAACCGAGTGCACAAAAAATAATGCAAACTTAACCCGTCAATATTTCAAGCTTGTTCTATGAGTTCAGCCTGGCAGCAGCACACTGAAATGCATAATAGATTTGCCTGCATTTGCAAATAATCCCCAAACACAACGTAACTGCTTGTCCGTGTGCATACCGTAACAAATAACAAACACTATGGTTTGATACATTTTATTCTTTCCATGTTGTTTTTAATAATGTCCAATGTAGGAATGCATATATAAAAATAATTTTTTAAAACGCAATTAAGGAAAGAGAACAACTTTTGAAAATAAATCATAAATAAGTAAGCTACATATTACACCTACCAACAAAGTCAGACATCTAATGAAATTAAAGGCAAAATGCTTATGGGAATATTTTTCCTGCAAAGGAAGTGTGTACTTTAAAATGTTTCATTAAGGTGTTAAAAGTTTTGGAGATGTAGTGTGTGAAAGTGCTCAGCATAAGGTATGTGCGTATAATTATCCCAAAGTGTGTGTATGTATATATTATATACACACACACACACACACACAATATATAGAGAGAGAAAGAAAGAGAGAGAGATTCCAACATATTATACATCATTTATATACATATAATTTGGTTTCTTGTTTACATATAACCATTCCTGAATGGATACTTCCTGGCTATTAAAGCCACTCTAATGCCTCCAATCTATAGCAGTTATTTGACAGGGTTGGGACGTATGACAGACACATAACGCAGAAATTCTCCCAATAAAGAAACAAGTATTCACCTGCCGGAATCCATTTTAGACTTTGTGGATGCTGCAAAGCCTACAATTTGCACCCAACTTATTAGCTGCTCTAACCCGTGCTGAAAGATTTCATTCAGTAGGCAGTATAAATGCTTGCTTAGAATATACTCACGTACACAAACTATTTACACACACATATATATATATACACACACCCCTGTACATACATGTATGCTTTCTAATGCATAGAACCAACCAACTAAAGCATGAACTAGTGTTGCATATCAAAGACGTTAGCATTGCCAGAGTCACTTTAATGCAGTGTATGCATCAGTAGCAGCACATTCACACTTTGGGGCAGAATATCTAACTTAGGGGGAATCCATTAGTATTTTTTTTGTACTTATCAAAACTTACCTGTCAGGAATGTTTTAATGAATTATCATAGTTAAACTGTTCCTGACAGTCAAAATATATTAATTTCCTATGGGTATTAGAGCTCAGTGCAGCTCAGCATGAGCACTGAACACCAACACCAATCTGGCTCCTAACTCCCTGATGGAAATTGCTCATGGGAATTAGTTTTGCAAAGGGAAACTTTAATAAAGTACCAATCCAGCCTTGCAAAATCATAGTCCCTCCCATGGAAACATTTAGACCTCAAACTACAAAGTTTGCCAGGAACAAAACATTACTGCAATTGTTTGACAGATGTGAGATCTAAATAATATATAAAATAATGAAAAGGTCCCTAAATGATGGCAAATCTTGATCACTTGTGTGAATGACATATGATCTCTGAAAAGCCCTGCAAAATATGTCGGCACTATATAAATAATGATAATAATCGTTGTACCATGTGTATACCTTGGCAAGCACAGTCTGAGAACCTTCCCTCGGGGCAGGAAATAACCCAACAGTACCTGTGCACAGTCCACAAACCAGCACCAAACCTACAAGCACTTTGTTCAATGAGCTGTAACATAACAGAAGTGTTTGCAAATAAACAACTTACAGTTCAACAACATGAAATAAATGGCAGTAACATATTTAGTGAGGACACATAGGAAAACAACTTGAATGAAGACATACACCGTTAGGTTAGTACAAGGAGTGGGGGAAGTCTAGGTAGAATAATAGGAAATTAAATGGTACCTCCTGAAGTTTGGATTTGCTCACCCACATTTCTTTGCAACCCATTCAAGTGACACTAACACTAGTATGTAAGTTCCTTTATGCTAAACAAAAATTCTTAACACAGGAACAGTACTCATTGAACTTAAAAATTGAAAATAAAAGTGTGTGCATATATATATATATATATATATATATATATATATATATATATATATATATATATATATATATATATACACACATACACACGTTTCAAGTTCCAGAAAGATATGAAATCCTATAAAAAATAGAATGATGGAACCTAATCTGTACCACTTTTCCACTATATGATGAGTCTCGGGTAAGGTGCAGTTCAATTCTTGTCTAATTACTAACCCCACATAGCCCCATATAGTGCTACGGTCACATTAGATGCAGCAGATGGAACAAGATGTTACAGATTTAGTTTCCAATACCAAAATCTTTCCCCCTCAACCTCAAGTTCACCCCCCCTTTATTTTATTTCTAATGGAACAGCCCTCTAGTTAGGCCAAAAATGACTTTCTTTGCTCTCTACCTATAGAGATATAGCTCTGCCAGGACAAACAAGAAGGCAGCTACAAGGTAACGCATAAATATGGAAAACAGGAAAAGTAGTCTGCACGCAATAGCCGATGCCCTGATATTTAATTGCCTTTTTTAAAAGGCAAACACATGGCATACATGGTACAGTTTCCCTTTACTGCACACTTCCGTCAAACTTCAGTCATCCCCAGTCGGGGTCATTTATCAACACTGGGCAAATTTGCCCTTGGTAGTGACCCCTGGCAACCAATCAAATTGTTGCACTGATTATTCTACCTGCATCTGGCTGAAAAATGCCAATCACTGATTGGTTGTAATCGGTTACTGCCTACAGGCAAATTTGCCCAGTGTTGATAAATGAGCCCCACTGAATGCAAACAGTGGATACAATGCTTAGATCAGCACATTGTCATCAGCATCTATTGACTCCATCAAAGCTTCAGCATGCTGATCAGCTGGATTGTTAAGTTGTACACAACTCACATTCGGCTGCAGCAGAAGTCTCTGGATACCACTGGGACTGTACCAATCTAAGCATCTGAATTCCATTTCTACATCAGAGCAATTGCAGTCAAACTAAAGTTTACACAAAAAATGTACATTACTTTTCATAATTCTTGCATATATTGCATTTGTCGTTCTCATGTCTTTAGCAGAGGGGTCTCCTCCTGTATAGGTCAGTTTTATAAATATGTGTTTGTCAGAAAAGTGGTATTTCAGAATTATGATAAAGATATCTCTTCCTGATAAAGATATCAGGTGGTTCTGCAAAGAGACAGAAAAGGAATGCTCTTGTGCGCAAAAAAAGAATTTCAATTTCGTTAATAAATCTTACTGGTACACATGCTTTTTCATTGTTTAAGTCAAATGTTTATATGCCAATTTAAAACATTTTTTTCCATTACACATCATTTGTGTGATCTTTCTGGCAATAAATGTCTAAACACGTAATGGACTGAATGAATTCCCCCACATATTGTATGTTCATTCTTCATTCATTTTTTTTCTTTACAGATAAAAACACAACTTGAATATTCCCCACCATAAGCACAGACTTCCAGGACACAGTTATCAGGAATAAATAACATATACAGTGTTCTCATCTCAAACTCCGTACAAGTGTTCAAGGGAAGATTTACAATCAAGTTGGAGAACATAAAGAGCAGCAAAGAGAGATGAGTACAGTCTCAAACTCAAACCATCACTTGTTACAAAGCACTAGGCAAACATGTCACAATTCCATTTAAAGGCAACTTAAAGACACATTTTGCCTTCCCAAGTGAAATATTTAAGTCCTTCAGTGAGGAAAGGAGAAACATGTATTTAACACCTTGAACGTAAAGCCCCCATAAAGTCACAAACACCAGCACTGCAATCATTTAAAGCCATCTACATGAAATTTCTGTATATAATATTATATTAGTACAGGTATGGGATCCATTATCCAGAAACCCGTTATCCAGAAAGCTCCGAATTATGAGAAGGGCATCTCCCATAGACACCATTTTAATCAAATAATTCAAATATTTAAAACTTATTTCCTTTTTCTCTGTAGTAATATAACAATTCCTTGTACTAATACATACATTTAATCCTTTGCGTGGCAAAACAATTCTGTTGGGTTTATTTAATGTTTAAATTATATTTTTGTAGACTTCATTTATGAAGATCCCATTACCTGGAAAACCCCAAGTCCCAAGCATTCTGGATAACAGGTCCCTTACCTGTATAGAACTGAGCATTCCCCCCACTAGTGTTGCAGCCGAGTTGCGCTCAATTTAAAATCAGCTCCAATAACGTTAAAAGTATTATATCCGAGGAGAATAAAAACAGCTAACACATACAACTAATCCTGTACTGATCTAGAAAGACACCCAATCATGCGTGTGGTGTGTTTTATTTATTTGTTATTAACTGGCTTTATTTAGTGACAGTTCCTCTTCAATATGAACGTTGGAAGCACTCAGCTGCCTAGTTTATTACATTCTAAATTTACAGAAACAGAGCTTTAGGAAATCTGGGGCTGCATAAACTACAGACCGTGATTTAACTTTGTCTGTTTTACATTGTATGTGCCAAGGTTTACTTCATGGCTTCATTTATGGTATTAACCGACACCTGTACATTCACAACTGGCTTGTATCCAAGGCTTGACTTTCAGCCAGACCTTAGTATATTTACATATTTCTCAAAAAGGAATTTATATCAGCCAGTAAAATGACATGTGCGTTTCCTAGCTATTATAATCGCAGGAGAAAAAAGTCCTAGAAATGATTACAATGAGCCTCACTGGCTCAAAGGCTGTCCTTCTTTAGGTTTCATATAAACTATATATGGAGAGTAATTCAGTTAATAGACACTAAATAGTTCTTTTCTTGCAATAATAGTTTCTCAGGGTTACTTGCATATACACGTCTTATAAAAGAAAGACAAATGCTATGGTGTTAGGGTTTCTCAAAGCTGGAGTTTAAGACAGGCTATGCCCAAAAATAATACTACAAGATATCAGTTAACCTTCCAAATACACCAAACTGATTATTGGTTTTGTTTTTATTATTGAAATAACTGACTTGTCCATTGCTCAACCCTGTGCATTTATCTCACAGACACTTTAAAACAAACATTTATGACATTTAACAGGTATGAACAGCTTGATGGAAGACGGAAAAGCAGCATAAGTTATCGTCAGGATGGAAGAGTCTAGAAACTGAAGGTTTTGATCTAAAGTCCTAGTTGAAGGCAGATTGTACAATCTATACAAGTGTATAAAAAGGGGGATGGGTGAAATTTGGTTAATTTTAATAAAGGCACCTCAAGGCTAAAGGCTTTACAAATCTAGAATCCTTTCACTGGTCAAAATAAAAACAATCACACTTTTATTGCTGCTGTTCAAGTAGCAGAGAAACAAATTTCCACGTATCAAGAGTCCCAAACATAGGAATCTCCCTTATAAAGCCAAGATCCACCTGTTATGTAACAGAAGCAGTACAACGGCTGATTTCCAGATCATGGAAATACAGTAATTTTCTTTCGTGTGCTTTCAAGTCTATGGAATCATGAAAAAAGTTAAGTTCTGCCAATCAAGGATGCAGAGAATGTGATGACATCTGCACTCCAGTTGCTGGCGTACCGTTTCCTCAGGGATGTGTGGCTGGGAGTGCTTAGGAGTAGAATGTAAGCACGCTCTGATGATTCCCACGAACAAGAAGGATTGGTGGCAGGTCTTTAGAAAGAGCTTCTATCCAAGCCATATAAAGGGCACTAGATACGGCACTTTTTCTTGCAACTGGAAGGCTCCTACAAACAAGAATAAAACAGTGAAGTTTCTGTGGATCAGGGTAAACCAGGAGAACAAGTCTTTAAAAAATAAAAGTACCACTTCTCATAGGCTAGTTTCTGTAAAACCAAGCCCCCATTTCAAACTACAAATAACCTTTTGGTCTGAGCAATAGTTTCAAAGGTATCTCAAGTAATCTATAAGAGATGACCATGCAACCATGTAGTCTCAGAACCATTAACAAGTTTGGCATTTTGGCAGTTATATGATCCTGGGAGTCGTTATTCAGAAGACTTATGGGGAGACTTATCAAAATGTGAGATTAGAGTTGACCACAGAAAAATTATTATATTTTTGGAAGTGTAATTATCAAAGGTTGAAAGCTAGAGGTCATAGTCAGAAAGGAGACCTTCCTAGCACACTCTGGCGCTCCAAAGGTGAGAAGCTCGGTGCTGGAGGGATTGACAGCCTCCCAAGCAGCCACAAATAGTAAAAAGCAATGGCAGACAGAGCAGTTACAAGCAGGGCTTGCCCTGCCTGTAACTGCTCTGAGTGCCATTGCACCATTAGATAAATGCAGTTTTATCTTGCCATTGCACCATTAGATAAATAAACTTATAAAAATCCTATAGGGATGAACAGAAAGCGTGTGATTTTTTTCTGTGTACTAGTTTTCTTATTAATCTCATTTTTTTTCTAACATACGGCTGAGGTTGAATAAAGAAACTTTTGGTGAAAGGATGATGGTAATCCACAAATCATAGATACTTGGATGACTTGGCTTCTAGTTTTGTGATTTTTTTGTGGTTTTACGAGTTTTTTTTTTTTACTGTTTAGCATTACTTTTAAATGAGCTAAAATAGAAAAAGCAAAATGCTGTAGCTGAAAGATACAAGATGTCTCTTGCAAGGGATAATTAAATGATCTAGTAAGTTGCTCATTCAAAGAGAATATTGCACAAGATATTGATTTGAACTTACATAACAATGGCATTTGCTGTGCTTGAGTGCTCTTTCAACAACTCATTCAATCGAATCTGGCGGTGTGTCTAATGCAAGGTGAGAGATGAGCGAAGTAAAAGCAATAAATAGCATTGTTAAACATGATATCAAACAAAAGCAAAATTTAAATTATATTATCACTGATGTAGAATATTAAAGGACTCTCAACAAGCTTTAACAACACTTTACTGTTTTGGAAATAAGATGAAAATGCTTGAAAGCTTCATAGTAATGGACAGTTTGACTCAGTGAAGTGCCAATCTGTCACATTAACTGTGCACTTAGATGAATAAAATCAAGATGCATTGACTGCTTGCTCTGGTCTGGGGAAATGGTGCAAGCTTTGTGCCATTTTGACCGTCACTGTCAAAATACATTAAAATGATAGTTCCCTACTCTAAATGAATGTAGTTGAACAGATATGTATAGAATATATTATGCAGGCTTATGAAGAGAAAGAATAGATAAACATACTTTTGTTTTATAAAGCTCTAACTCATTATCTGTAATTCTCCAGGGCTCTTCTTCTTTCATTTTCTCTGCAACCTCTTGATCTTTTTCATCCTCGTGAAGTCTAAATGGTTCAATCATCTCTTCAAAAGCTGCAACACTAAAAGACAAAGATAATGTCCTAGATGCAGATTTCCAGCACTTAATCTAAGTAACACGTGCATACCTTAAATTCGACCAACTGTTAGGCTAATGGCAGATTTGGCATGTTCTCCACTTGTGGAAAAAATGCAAACAGTGCCCTATACTACCTGTGCGTGTTGCCAGTGGCTTCAATGGCATGCCCATTTTACTGCACACACGGGCTGGAATCCTCCTGTGTGTACAGTGATGTGCTGATGACATTAAAATCACTGGCAAAAGCCATGTTCAGTACTGCATTTTCTGCCAAAGGAAAGCATCAAGTTTGAAATTAGACTTAATTAACCACTATCAATATATTGCCACTAACCACAGATGTTTATCTATTGCCAGTGGCTGCAGCTTTTGACTAATAGTAAGAGTATTAGTTCAGTAGCTACTGGAGGGCAAAAAAGCTCGATCTTGGAGAGGTCCAAGTATTCTGCACATAGAATTTAAATGGAAAGCCTGAAGAAAGGCGAATTATAATGCCATCAGCCTTGCTAATTGCTTTTACATGACACAACTGCAATAAGCACAGCAAAAAAATCACTAATCACTTTCCTGAAAAGAACTCTTTTGTTGTTTCATTTTTTTATAATCCATGGCAATCAATGATAAATCCTGGAAATACTTAGCAAGTAATGGGAAAAACTCAAGCGAAGATTATTGAAGCGCTAAATCCAAGATCACCCAAAAAGAGGAATTAAAGCATTAATGTGCTTTAATACAAACAGCTCATTAACTGTGATTATTAAAGATAAGCACCTTATCCTCATGGTCATGTGTCAAGTTTTCCGTGCAGTATCTCCCCCCCATCCTTTTTTTTTAAAGGCTTGTTTTTAACATATCAGAACTGCTGATTAGAACAATATCTATTATTTATATATTTATCATTAAGTTATCTTCTACTGTTTCCCCCACAAAAAAATCATATACATATTGTATAATTGTATAAACCAGCGCCCCATAATGAATTATGTTTTCTGCTGCAGTCTACTGGGAATACCTTAGGCTAGGCAACTACTAGGATAGCCCCCATACATGTTTAAATCCAATATGCAAAGAGAGATTATTATCTGCATACAAAATGCTCTATATATGGAACATATCAACCAGACAGCAATGTTGTGGTTCCATCCATTTTACATGGAGAATATAGTTATAACAATGCATTTATTTAACACCAAAAAATGCAGTAAAACAAACCACACATTTATAAAACTGCACAATTTCAAACAAATTTTTATATAAATTCCGCAGGTAAAAGCTGTTTGTGCATTTTTTTTATAAAAGTATATATTCAGAGTTTACAGCAAAAATTATTCCTACTCTGCATATTTGCATTTCTGTAGAGCTGCATTCTCTCCAAACTTTACATAAAGGGGCCATATACGGAATACACTTTTTGCCTAATTGTTTTCATTGATTAACATCAAATTCCAGTTATACTACAAAGCACTTCCTGGTTCTGCAGAGCGGGAGAAAAGTCGATAAATAAGCTGCTCCTCATCTAAAATCCTAACAATGGAAGGAACCTAGGGTTTGGATTATACAGGGCTCCTCTTCTCTCAACAAATTACTCTGATTATAGGGGGAGGGGAGAGGGAGAAAGTAGTTAAAAAAAAAAAAATGAAAAAAATCTGTTTGTCCTATATAATGACAAAAAGGAAAAAATATAAGTTGTATTTTTTTTTTTAATTGTGCTATTTTGCAGCAAAGGTGTATATAGGTATTTACTGCCCCTTTAAAATGCATCTATAATGTTCAGTTACATAATATATAAGATACCTCAACAGATGATAGAAGCATTAAAATGTCTGCTTGTATAAATGTGAGTGTGCAGAGAAAATATGTTCTGTGTACACAACTGAATATGACTTTATATTGTACTGGTAAAGCTGACATAAGTTGGTGACTTATTGTCTACACCTAGTACACACATTTTTAAGATAATTAGAAAGACATTGCTATGGTTAAAGGAACAGTAACACCAAAAAAATGAAAATGTTTTAAAGTAAATGAAATATAATGTAGCCCTGCACTGTAAAAGTTGTGTATTTGCTTCAGCAACACTACCGCAGTTTATATAAACAAAGCTACTGTGTAGCCATGGGAGCAGCCATTCAAGCTGGAAAAGGAGAAAAGAATTCAATGGGGACATACAGAGCTCATCTGTTATCTGCTATGTAACCTGTGCCTTTTCTCCTTTTATCGATTTGAATAGCTACCCCTATGGCTACACAGCAGCTTTGTTTATATAAACAATAGTAGTGGTTCTGAAGCAAACACCCCAGTTTTACCACAGCAAGGCAACAGTACACAACATATTAAATACTTACACTTACATTGTTCAGTGTTACTGCTCCTTTAACAGGAGGGGTTTTAGAAAGTAAGGAGGAGGAATATGGAGAATATAGAACAAATGACCACCCTCCACCCCCCTAGAAACCCAAGCGTTCATACACCTTTATACACAACATCTCAACAACTTAATAACATAAATTTACTGGAAAGATAAATAGTGACTATGAAATATCCTTCTTACTTCTCTTTCTTTGGTTTTGTGTTGATATCCCCAAGGACCATGATGTCAGAGAAGTCAATTCTGAACTTGCTGAGTAAGGTTGCCATGCTGCAAAAAATATAGAATACAGATTTAACCATTTACGTCAGCACACTAAAAATTGCTCATGTTACTTAAAATTTTCACTAATAACATGCTCCTGGAAGAACACATGAAAGGGAATGTCAATGAATGCATAGACTGGACTGAAAAAAGAGGAACAAAATCAAGTTTAGGGTTCGTTGTGGTATCTTGGCAATGGCTATTATTAGTCCCTACTAAACTATTGCTTGCTGCCTGTAAATTCCAAATGCTAATGGAATACTTATGGGCCAAGAAAAAATTCCTAAAAGACACATTTGACAGTTAATTTCACAAAGTACTTGTTAGTGATGAGCAAAATGTTTGCCCACTGCAAAAAAATTGTTTGATAAAACACCCATTGTCCAATGTATTTTGCGAATTATTCGGTAAAGCAAAATGGGAAAGATTCGCTCATCGCTAGTACTTGTTGATTTACTGTAGACTCAATACGATAGCAAAACTTTGTGAACAAAGCATCATCCCTACTGGTAGCAGATAAACAATATGGCTCTACTGATTCAGTTGAAAAACACCTTGATCAGGGCAATGTGTGTACACAAATGTTAAAGGGGTAGCTCTTAGCACAATGTAGATATTGATATTCGAAGACAAATTGCAATTGGTTTTTATTTTTTATGGCTTTTCAGTTCTTTAGCTTTTTGTTTAGCTGCCTTGCAGTATGACATTTCAACAGGTATCTGGTTGCTTGGGTCTTATTTAAATTAGCAACCAGGCATTGGTTTTAATGAGAGACTATATGCATAGGTAAGGGACCGAATAGGAAGATAAGTAATGAAAAGTAACAACAAAACTGTAACCTCGCAAAGCAAGAGTTTTTGGCTGCTGGGGTCAGTGACCCCCATTGGACAGCTGGCAAAAGAGGAAGGCAAATAATTCATAAACTCTAAAAAATAAAAAATGAAGACCAATTGAAAACTTGTTTACAACTGCCTATTCTGTAACGCAGTAAAAGTTAACTTAAAGTTGAATCACCCCTTTAAAGAACTAATGAAAGAGAAAACTAACATTTTGTTGTTATTTAAAAGGACAAAAAGACAGACATAAACACTACTATTTGGCTTTACATTTAGGGAAACCAGCTTTTTTCGGTTTCCCTTTCTACAAAGGGTACCAGCTTCCAAGGTCAGTGATTTGTAGCTTCCCATTTATGTTCCTTTATAAAATGAACATGAACATGAACGCGAGGGATAATAGCCTCTTATGATGCTGAATCATGGCACACATAATTCATTTGCTCTGATTTAATTACACATTTCCAGCTTTGATGTTTTTCCTTGGCTGGTAAGAAGCAGCTAATAATTAGCTATAAGCTTGATGCAAGATATTCGGTCATCAGCAAACTAATTCCCTCACATCTCAAGCCATGAATATAGCTTGACAGTTCCCACATTAAAAGCAGATGACAAGAGTAAATTAGATTTTGCTAGCTTTATCCTATGCTACTGAAACCTCCATCTTCTCATGATGTATGAGAACTCCATTTAAGAGTATCAGTAGAAACACACATTTCTTCACTTTTTCTTCCTGTAGCTTTTCAAAATGTATGTTACTCCTATAAAACAAGAATATTGCTACATTCCTAGTTCATGCAAAGGTCTTTTTTTCAGTATTTTAACCACCTTAGAGCAGGAGTTTGCTATTTTATTGCTTAGCAACACGGGATGAACATTACAGTCGCAAATATGAAGATTATGAATAGAGGTACGGATCTTGCAATGCATATGCTCTGTGAGCAAATTAACCTAAAGATTTAAGTTTCAGAAATATAGAGCCCCTGCCTCGAGTCTAACAATGTGCAGAAAGAAGCAGAACTAGAGACTACTCAACCAGACTCAAGTAGCAACTCCTTGATTTATTAAAGCAAAATGTTTATGTGGAGATACGTTTCTGAATGGTAGATCTGAAACAATTAGACTAGGGGGCACATTTACTAACCCACGAACGGGCCGAATGCGTCCGATTGCGTTTTTTTCGCAATGATCGGTATTTTGCGATTTTTTCGGCGGCTTTACGATTTTTGCGTAAAAACGCGAGTTTTTCGTAGCCATTCCGAAAGTTGCGCAAAGTCGCGATTTTTTTGTAGCGTTAAAACTTGTGCGAAAAGTCGTGCCTTTTAAGTTTTAACGCTACGCAAAAGGCGCGACTTTTCGCGCAAGTTTTAACACTACGAAAAAATCGCAACTTTGCGCAACTTTCGGAATGGCTACGAAAAACTCGCGTTTTTACGCAAAAATCGTAAAGACGCCGAAAAAATCGCAAAAAATACGAAAACGTCGCAAAATGTTCGTTTCCGATCGGAATTTTTCCAATTCGGATTCGAATTCGTGTCTTAGTAAATCAGCCCCTAGGTGTCACTTAATTATGTTTTTACGAACTTTTAGCTTCAGTAAACTGAAATCCACCCTTAAATCCAGCTTGGATGGTTCTTGGTTCTGATTTCATCTGCAGAAATCTGACATCAGCCAAAGTTGTTTAAATCCTTGCAAAATTATTCAAACCATTTAATCATTAAAGAAATTGATAATATTTTTGCACAATGCACATGATACTGGATAATGGATAAAAGAATAAAAGGACTTACGCTCTTCTGTCATGATCTATCCTATTGATTTTGCCACCAATAAATACTCGAATCTTACAGTCTCTCCACTTCTTCTTTGAAGTAATCAAATATGGAATTAACAATGTTAAACCTGAATGACAATTAAAGAGTTCACATAAAAAAATAGCAAAAAGCATATAGATGACATATTTGAAAATTCAGTTTAGAATCAATATCACAATAGTAAAGTCATCAAACATAAATCTATATACACTAAGTATGAAAAGGAACATATTCAAGTTCTGATGTTTACCAAGCATATTTTAGTTAAACCAGATTATGAAGGTTGCCAGTCAGGAATGCAATGCTTCCAGACAGGATGGAAGGCTTAGTGCACTGATTTTGAATCATTAGAAATGCAGGTAGAAACAAATTAATTCTACCCTGTCTGACGATTCAGCGGTAAGCGGTTGCCAGGGCTCGGATGCAATTACAATTTTTAATCAGGCTGATTGACAAGACGACCAAGGCCTTTGCCAATATCGTCCGTCTCATCTCCTGCTATAAACACACTGATTATTGTATGATAATATCAGTCTGTGTATGGCCACCTTTAAGGGGGTTAAATCCTGCAAAAAAGTTGCTTTTGGGCAAAATTAACAATTGATTAATCAATTAATCAAATATACAGTTTACATGAAACAGATATCATGATTAAACATCTGTTTCCATTTGCAAACAATTTAAGCAATGCTTTAGAAATCTTAATGCCCAGATAAACAGCCACCAAACTGCAGCACTGTGAAGGAGGTTTTTAACCAATAAGACAAACAAAAGCTTTATGGAAACATGGTGACTATGACTTTTATGGCAACAGCAGATGTTTGGTTTTAGGCCATTGACATAAATGCTTATAGTGGTCCCTCGTGTATGAGCTTACCTCCATCATCAAAAAGCCACCAAACATCAATGGTGCTTTTGCCTTGCTTCTTCTGAAACTGTAAGCTAGCATCCAAAAGCCTTTGGTCAGCAGTGTCCAGTGAAATGCCTTGGCCTTTTGAGTCTGCAGGAAGAAAAACAGGAAGAAATCCTTATATAAAAAAAAAAAAAAAAAGCAAAACACAGTTCTGATGGCATTATCAAATATTTATAATTAGTGGAGAATAAGCAAAAAGAGACGTTGAAAAGACCCCACAGGGTTTCATATTATTGTACCTTTGTTTGACAATGTCACACTATCCCAGAAAAGAAGGCAGCATATGCCTTGGGAGATTTACACTGCAGTTTCTATAACATAAGTTGAATATGTTTTTCGAAAGAGAACTCACTAAATCCTGAATGCAGCTTTTATCTTTATTGTTGTCTATTTCATAAAAATTGAGATAAAAACAGTTAGAGACTGTGAATTAAAAGAGGTTACACACATTTGTGCAGAAAAGGTATTTGCTGTGCCCTAAACCCTAAGTTTTCACAATGGGGAGATTACTCTTTCAAGTTTCAACAAGCTATTCACAAAACCTATCATGGTGTACACAGAATTTGAGCACGTCATCCTGGAAGCCAAGAGAAACCAAGAAGCTATTAGCATTGTTATAACAAAACCACAAACCAAAAGCACTAATGCTATGCCCCCTGCAAAACAAAATGTCAGATTACTATTTCTTGTTTTTAGAATGTTTTTCATAGACTGGAAAAAGTAGAGTTTAGGAATTCTTTTGATCATGAACTGAAGCAAAACAAACCCACACAAGGAGCAAAAAGAAGGGTTAAGAGATGATAGTGGCAGGAAAAAAAGAATGAAAGACAAACAGGGCTCTACTGTAAATAAAAATGTAATGATGCCTGCCTTTTTTCAACAGTGGTTGTGTTGGTGTCTTGCCATCGTCTTCCTCATCTGGATTATGTTTTAAAAGAAAAATGAAAAGTAATGTTAATTTTGCTTACTTAGGAACACAGACAACTAAATCATGAAAATGAAAATAATCAGATAAAATCTGGCAGTGAAAAAAAAGCTTCCTGTGAAGTTGTGGAAACAGGATGATATAAATAAGTAAAAATGGAAAATAAAAACAGGCGATGGAATGTGCACAAAATGATACGCACATATGGGATCTATATGCTTAACACTGGAGTGCTCTGGATAAAGGGTCTTTTTGAATTACTATGAAAAAAAAGAGGGTTGTTTTGCCATCAACATACATACACCAGTTTAACTTAACACTGGGCTATATCGGGTCTCATGACAGGTATTGGATCTTAGCCTGTTGGGAGAGCATGTGACACTCCTCAGTTGATACTACTTCCTGTAGTATCAACTGTGTGTGTGACACACACTGACACACACGTTTGTATCCCATTGCTCTTCTGTTTTTTTTCGTGTGTTTAGTATGATACTACTACTATGGTCTTTTAATTTTACTGTAATTTATTAATATTTGCATGTGAATACAAAGATGTGACTGTATAATATATAAAGTGGTATTAGCTAATTTCTTTTCTCACTTTAGTTCTGTCTAAGCTCTAATGCCTCAGGCTGACCAGCAACAATCTCAGCACTGTTACCTAAGGCAGAAAGGGTCAAGGACTGCCATCTGTGGGGGTGTGACTAGTCATACAGGACTGTAAATGGAAGTCTTTATAGTAGGGACAACTCCCATAAATACCATCAGCACAGATAACTTCTTGTACAAAATCAGAAGAAAAGTTGTCTACTGTCTAATCATAGTAGGAATTTTGATTGGTGGCTTAGCATAGCACCAATGCATTTTCTAGTTACTGCCTATGGAAAGCAACCTACAGTGAGTTCCAATAGAAGAGACAGTAATTAGAATTCCCAGTGTGACATTGCCTCTTAAGAGCCAAGCAACAGGCAGTGGTGATTATACAGTTGGAAAATTGTTGTTCTTAGAATTGTCTCAGATTCCAAATACAGTGCACAATAGCAGCATGTTTTTTTTCTAATTTCCTTAGAAATATGAATATAGCATACTTCCATGAAGAGAAACAAAGCTGAAAGAAAAAGTACCAGAATGGTAAATAAATATAAGCAGTTTCTGTACGTGAAGATGTTTTGGCTGGTCTCATCTTTTAACCAACAAAAAATGCCTGCATGTAGGTTTGTGGTTTCTAGGTAAAGGATGCACTTAGGTTGGATGTGCATTAATACAGCTCTGCAGTGGAGTGCTGCTTGTTTCTTGCATTAAGTATACTGTATGTTAAACTGAATGATAATGGAAGTGGCCTTCAGCATGTTCTAAATTAATCTTCTCTTTGCAATCTTCTAAAACAGAGGTTATAGAAAGGATGAACAGTATCTGTAATCCACGGACTCCATTGTTGAACGTCCTGCTGTTGTATCACTCCCATAATATGAATGTCAGCTATGTGCTATGGAAATATTTGACATTTCTGTGGCCAAGATTAAGTTACCTTTCCGCATCATAGGACTGCTGTCACTGGCAAATGGTCTTGAAGATTCTGCTTCAGCCTTTTTGCTGTAGTCTACATTAACCACAACATCTTTGGTGCCAGGAGATTTCTCTTGAGATGACAACAACTCCTCTAGAAACAGCAAAAATGATGGGTTACAAACTGAAATGCTATTGTAAAAAAAGAATTAAACATACAGTAATATCCTTGTCCAAAAGTAATTTGTACAATTTGTTCAATAATAGTCTTGAAAGCCTTGGTTATCAACGCTTAAGGTTGCAGTACTGTTTAGCTGAAACCTGCAATTTCAGTAGGCTTTTTTATGAAAAAATTTAAATACCTACATTAAACATTACAGGAATGCTTCTAATACAAACAAACAGTGTTGATGTAAATTTTTATTTAATATCTTTGCATTCTTGGGCAAAGAAATAATGTAAGATTATCATAGGCTTTGCTTTGAGACAGGCATTCTGCAAAAACACACATCCAGTGTATGTACATCTATTTGCACACATCTATTTGAGCTGCCATGTAGTTTGGTTTGGCTCATGCATCCCCCAAGGACCCAAATCAAACAACATCTTATTTTTTAGTCCTTCCTAAGAGTGCGCAAGAACCCAACTGTTAATTTTGTCTCCCTCAAAAAAACACCCACCCATTCTTACAGATCTGACAGTGTGTCAATAGAACTCTAATTAAGTGTTTCCAACATATATCCGGTGTTATGGGATGGAAAAGGAAACCTACTGGGTTTATTAACAATGTTGCAACCATGTAGAACATTAAGCAACCTGGAGTTCTAGCATTAAGAGGCCTTTTTTAATGTTATATAGCACCATCATATTAACACAGAGATAAATTATTATGTACATCAATCCCTGTCCCAGTGGAGCTTACTGCACTCCGGTTGGGGGAAACAATAGTTTTGTTAAAAAAATATCCCTCTACAGTGCTAGGCTGCCTGCACCAGGAGGAAGCTTCCGGTGCAGGCAGCCATGTTGTGGCACTTGCATGCGCATAACAAGCGAGTGCCACAACATGCTCATTTTGCATGTGATGTAGACGGGTGAGTCGCATCCACCACTCAGATGTCACATGTATGCACATAATGAGCGAGTGAGGAGTCTCACTCATTATGTGCATTTGCAAAATGAGCTCTTGGCATGTGCGACCTAGCGCCAGAGTGGACTGTTTTTATTTAAAAAAAAAAGTATTATTTCCCCAGCCAAAGTGTGGGCTCTATTAGCAATTATTTTAAGGGATATAGGTGCCCTTAAAACTGCCTGTATGTTTTTGGAGCATGGGTTACCTTGAAGAAACCCACACAAACACAGAAAGAATATACTAATTCTTACAGATAGTGCCCAAAGGTGGAATCAAACCCTGGCCCGAATGTGCAAGACACAAGGCATGGAGCCACTAAGCTGCCCATAAACCACAGATCGGTTGCAAGAGGGGTGAACAGCTTTAGTTGTAAAAGTTCTTCCTCTCATAAACTATGAAATCACTGTATCAAGTGGAGATGATTCTGCTTTAGTTGTGTCCTGCCTTCTCTTCAAACTATGTAACTGTGGAACGCAAGAACAGGTTTGTAAGCACTCAATTCAGAACTTGCTCTGATCCACATAGAATGCTTTTCATGTGTCAAACAGTTTTTAAAAAGTGTGCACAGAAGAAAAAAATTGCATGTGGCTTTAAATTATTGTATAAAATGTAACCCAGAGAGATTTATTTAAACTGTATGTAAATGACAAAATATTGTATTCAACTAATTAAAAGTATGGTGCTCTCTAAAATCTTCTCCAGTAGTAAAGATAAAAAAAGTCTAATTAACTGCCACCTAATGTTAGTTCTATGAATGATAAAAGGAGAGGGAGTGCAAATCTGGGTCACTGGGTTCTGACATGTATACATTAGGGCAGCTATTGACAGCCCATTGATCTTTTAATTAACACCTAAAGTCATTTGCAGCAAGCAAGTCTTAATTGGAATGTTTCAACGATGACATCAGGATGCCTAATTCACTTGCAGTTTAGAAACAAATGAAAAAATAAAACAGGGAGGGGAGATTGCACTGAAGTCGAACTTTGCCTTTTATAGTTTAGGCAACATCTAATTAGATCTTATAGACTATAGGTAGTGCTGTACAAAATAGAAACATACCACATTTTCCCAGGCATTGTAAGAACAAGTCACTACCTGTAGCCAACAGTGCAGCAAACCTTAAATTCTCGGCAGATACTACGCATCCGGAAATTCCTTCAGTCTAGACCATTATTTAACTCTGCTAATGGGAACTGAAAACAATACTTTAGCCTTTTTTCAAAAGAAAATTTCCACTAAACCATCTGCTTGAACACATAAATGGAATATAACATTTGTATTAAGTAACAAATGAGCCGTTGTGCTCTTTAACTTCATGCTCAGCTTAAACCTGATCACCTCCCGCTACTGGGATTATCATTTGGGATATTGCAGGGAAGGTTTTCAGCTTTTCTTGCCTTGGCTAAGACTTCCTTTATAAAATAACTGGTGGTTACAAATTATTTCTGGGGAAAAAAATGAAAGAGAACAGTCATCCTTGTTTGTAAGAAATCACTATTCTTGAGGTTATATTTAGCCTCCAGAAGAATATCTCCTCTCCACCTTGTGATTCTTATTAAAATACCCAATCTGGAAGAAGGACCCTACTACTTAAGATGGCCATAAACGGACCGATTTTAGCTGCAGATATCAGTCCTTTAGACTGATTTAGCAGCTTCTCTGCCTGTGATCTTACAGTGTATGGCCACCTTAAGACCTAGCTATTTAAGGGGATGTTCACCTTCATACAAATACTTCTACATCACCTGCCCTTGCTAAATTACGCATCAAAATATCTTCATTTGTAAGATATTTTCCAGAGAAATATGTGGCCCGCAGTAAGAAGATGCAAGCAGCAAGTCCCTCTTGGAGGGGTTTGGTGACCCCCCCATCCCTCTTGCTAAAGATTATATACAGTATCTGTCTTACATCTCAGTGGCACTACCATTAAGTGCAACTGCGCATATTCTAACCCACTGGTCCTGCCCATACTACTATTAGTTGACTGGGTGCTTTACATTCATACAAAGCTTTCAGAATAACTTTAACTATATTCTAAACAGACGGATTAAAGAATTTAGTATAGCAGGGAAGTGAACATCCCCTTTAAATAAAAAAGCACGAGAGAGGATTTTTCCTTTAAAGAACACAAGAGATTTTCTTGCCGGAAGGGAACATTTCCCCTGGCTGTGCATTTTATCTATAAATAAATCAGAGATGCAGCTGTTGGCAGTGAGGAAAAGCTCTTGGGAGTTATGTTTCCACAGAATATGTAGGATTATAGCAAAAAATCTTCACTACGGGACCAGAATTTTATTCACAGCAGTGGTTAACATCTATCAAAAAATCTACTATATACTTAATAGATTAGAATTTTGTGTAAGTTAGTCACGCATCCATTTGGTCAGACAGTGTACAAGCTTGTCTCTAGTGCTACACAGAGCTAATGACAGTTCTCTTTAGTTACTGCATGTAACCTATGCCTCTGGCGTTAATTTGACTCTGAAAAGCATCAAGTTGTTTCTTTGGTATGTCCCAGGGGGTATATTAATTTACAAGTTTTCAGAGCATGTTTGTTTCTGACATTGGTTTTCTATGCCTGCACTGCCAAAATAAAATGACATCCAATAGTTTAGAACAGCGTTTTCCAACTTTTCCCAAGTTGTGGTTCAATAATCCAACACAAACAATAGCCCTAAAAGGTTGGAAGCCATAAAAATGGCTTCTGGGGCTACAGGCCTTGTTTCTAAATGCCTTTATTCGGTTATTTTCTGCCTCCATGCTGCTAGCCTACCAAAAATTCATCCTCCTTTTGTTATTCTAGTGCAGTGTAAATATACTCCAAATGAATCCGCAGTTCACCTGCATGTAAAATTGTATGTACTGTTTACTTCCAGCAGTTCACAAATAAACACCTAAGATAAATACGAAGATACTTGTTTACCAAGAACCAGTATTCCCCAGGTTACAACACGGAGCTGGCAGATCTCTCATGCCAAGCACTTGGAGAATATGCAGAGCTTTCACTCAATACAGTGCTTCCCACACTGTTGGTATAGTCTATTAATCTGAAAGCTGTAGAAGGGTGAGATCTGTAGTATCTGCTGATTTAATGCTTTAGTTTTATATCTGTAAGCATTTTGTAAGGGCACTGCCTAAATATTGCAAGGCTTCAATCCATAAGATCTATAGACCTGGAAAGTGAGTTCTCTCATTTGTGAGTTAAGTTCTGTGTAAGTGAAAATGTGTGACCTTTTTCTGCTAAGGGTATTATCTCCACAATACATTGGTGTATTAACTTCTAATTTAATATATTTCACTTTTATAAGTACATTAAAATGTCTGTTAGAAACAACGTGAAGAGAGATCTGGTAATGAAAGGGTTGATGCACACCCACTGATATGATTCATTCCTTTTATTGAAAGTCAGACTTCTTTTATAGTAAGAGAAGAGCTGCTAAGATCCCTACTGTCTGTCAGCACAATTACTGTCAACCAACTTCACCCCACCCAAGCAATTAGGGTCTTTCAGATTTACTTGGCTTAATTCCAGTTTCCTTTCAGCCAATGCCAGCTATAAAATCTTTTGTCTAAGAGAAAATAACCTTTAAACAGTTTTCCCTAGGCATACCTCCCTTGTATATCCTCTTCTCATAAACGGAATGATATTCTCGTCTCAAAGCACAGTGACATTACAGTCTCTAAAAATACTATTTATAGCAATTGTTATTTCTTTCCACAAGCAGGGTTAATCCTTAACAACTGACTCCAGTAGAAAAAGGCATGTGTGCAAAAAGTACATGTAAAAAAACATGTGAAGTCCTTTTAAAGTCTATTGCACCTTCATTTTTTTTTGTTTTTCTTTGTATGAGACAGTAAGATTATTTTCCCCTACTTTCTTGGCTGTGTTACTGGAATCAGTTGCTTATTGACTTTAATAGCGATTCAACTGTATAATTATCCCATAACAAGACAAGAGGAGGAAGCGTGGATCTGAACACTTTAGGCATGACCAGTGGACAGGGGAATACAATGCAAAGAAAGTGATGGTAGAAACTTCACTAGCATAAGTATTTTACTTGTATTATGTACAATTGTCCATGAAAATTTAGCTAAAATGACATTTATAGCATTTATCTTAGCCATTACCCTCCACCCAAATGAAAAACGTATGAGTGTTAACTGGTCATTGTAAGAAAGAAATTCAATTGAGACAGCTTTGTGCACATTTGGCAGCCAGGTTCAGTACATTGCCTAGAGTACACTGGAATACAGATGTTAACTAAATTCTAGCAGAACTATAATAAAACTATCTGACTTGACCTAATATTGACTTGTTAGAAATGAAAGCAACCAATTTGCAAATGAGCTAAAATATCACAAATATCGCTTTTTCAATTTCACAGCGCACTAGCTAGACTCTCTAGGGAGGTAGCAACATGCATTTACTCCACTATCCTATTAGGAACGCTAATGCAATACTAAAGATATAAACCTCCTATCCAAAAAAATACAGAAAATACTACAGGATAAAACAAATTCTGTTTTTAAATAAAATGCCATGTTTGATGTGTAGGTTAATGCAGATACAGGTTCTTTCCATAACCTGGATCACCATACTAAAAATTATTTAAACATAAATAAACCCAATAGGACTTTTGCCTGCAGAAGGGAATAATTATACCTTAGCTGGGATCTAGTAGAAGCTACTGTTTTATTATTACAGAGAAAAAGCAAAGTCTCGACCATACACGACTGTGTTGTTTAAAAATGCAGAAACTTTCCAATCCCAAAAAACACAATATCTCAGTTATAATAGAGCCAAGTCTAGACAAATAATACACACAAATTAACTCACTAAATGCTGAATGCAAAAAAGTATCAAATATTTCTTCCATAAAAAGAACATATTATATGCAAAGTATGAAATGGAGCACTGCCACAATTACGGACATTGTTTTAGAACTACAATTTACACTATGACCAGCCAGCCAACAAATGGACTATACTGTTTATAACAGTTGTAGGGCAGAAAACTTTGACAGCTCTAATGTATTTTAAATCATGACACAACTGCATACAGCCTGCTGTGCATCACTCAATGAAATAAAAGTCTGCCTTTGGAACAAGTTTTTTTTTTTTTTTTAAACTACTGGTTAAAAGGCAAATTCTCCTTACTTACCTTGCCCTTGGAGATGAGAAATATCTAAGCCTTCCTTCAATCGGATAACAACCACACCATACTGAAAGTCGAAGGCATCACTGTAAAATATAGATGTCATTTAAAGGACAAGTTTAAAAAAAAATAACAGTGATACATCTACCAAAGAGTAAAAACGTATCACCAACAGATGCTCAATGTGGTGTTAATCAAGAGATGAAGATCATTTTGTCTTAGACCTCATCTCATATACAAATGGATTATCCACTTTTTCATATTGAAAAAATGCTCCTATAAAAGGGGGTACTCCTTTTTTTTAAGCAAAATCTTATACAAGAAATATAAACTTGGTTACTGTATTTCTTTAAAGGAATTTGAGGAGATAAAAGCAGTCAAAGATAAAAAATGAGTCTGAAATAGAAAACGACTCACTGCTTTTGGTGGAGACATTTACTGTCAAGGATAAATGTTTGCCATTGCCCTCTCCCCTCAAAAAAACCAAAAGCCCCTTTGCCCCACTCCACATTGAGTCTATCACACCATCCCAGTTTGTTAACCTGACATATAGATGCAGAGTAGTGCAACAGAGTTCATGGGCATCTATATTCTGCATCTATTTCAATTGGGAATCAAATTCTATCCAGAGACTTAAAAGAAACAGTAACGCCAAAAAATTAAAGTGTTTTAAAGTAATTAAAATATAATGTACTGTTGCCCTGCACTGGTATGTTTGCTTCAGAAACCCTACTATAGTTTATATAAATAAGCTGCTGTGTAGCCATGGGGGCAGCCATTCAAGCTGGAAAAAAAGGATAAAAGGCACAGGTGACATAGCAGATAACAGGTAGGTCCTGTGAAATATAATGGTGTTTTATCTGTTATCTGCTATGTCACCTGTGCCTTTTATCCTGTTTCAGCAAAAATGGCTGCCCCCATGGCTACACAGCAGGGTATTTATATAAACTACAGTAGAGTTTCTAAGGCAAGTACACACAACTTTTAATTGTTTGTTGTTACGTAAACAGACACTTTCTGATTCCATATCTGAACAGTTTAATGGCCCTTTAAGCCACTCTAGGTTAGTTAAGCATTTTCATATCTATAGCACTCACTATAAGCAGTTCCAGCAACTAAACCCTCAAAATGAATAGACCTATTTTCATACGCAAACCAGCTATGGAATACGCAAAAGTAAAAGAAGCTGTTATATATATATGCCAAAATACTATCAAAGGTTACAGTAACTATTAAAGCCCTTCTTTGTGTTACTTGTCTTGTTGGTGCGTCAAGTCTATATCAGAGACAGAGCCTAAATAGCTAAAAGCTGCAGCCCAAATTAAAAACAAGCTAGCCATGAGTGAAATATTGCAACAGGAGAACAAGTAGCAACAGAATTGGTACAAAGGCCCACTAAGCAGAGTGCATATTTTTCTCTCTGGATAATTACATCAGCACTTCAAAACAAAGTATTCTACACAGAAACCTCAAACATACTAAAATGTAATCAAAAAATGACTGCATACACGAAAGTGCTGATACACAAGGGGGCTTTTGACTAACTGATGTCCAGGTTACACAGAGATGGCAAATAAATTTGCAACTGTAAATAAGCAAGAAAACAAGTCAAGGTTGCTTAGCATAAGCCCCAAATCAGCATACACTAAAGCTAAAGATGACAGAGCTGTACTCACTGAAACAAGTTAATGTAGGTTTCCACTTCTCTCATATCACATTGACTCCAGTTCTTCTTAAAGCCAACCACAAGTGTATTTGGCCTCATCCGTCCTAATCCAGCAGCCTGGCAAAGAAAACAAATATGCAAACTCATTACACAAAATGTAGTTCCTTCCCCAAATCACGATAGAGTATTTGTCAATTAATTCTAATCCTGAAAGACATAAAAAGTTGTATAATAAAAGTCCTTTTAAAATTGAACATGAAACCGAAATTATTTTTTTTTTATTAATAAATCCATACCCATTATAAAGAAATTAAAAAAACCCAGCTGTCAAGCATATATTGCCTGCCCCGCCTCTATGCCTTAGGCTTTAATTTTCCATTCAGCACTTCCTAGATGTCACTACACTTCTCACTGTTCCCCTCCCACCTCACCATCTAATTGTATAACCAGTACATGGGCATGATACAAAGCATTACGGACAGTGCCCATAAAAATGTCAACTGCCTGCTTGCTGTGATTGAGCTATTCCAAAACTGAAGGAAACAAGATTTATATTATTTAAATAGTGTACGTGAAATTTATTATGCTCAACTAACATGATAGGAAGAATTATTTCTTAGGGTGACAGGTCCCCTTTAAATGCCACTATTGCCTAATACATATTAAGAAATAATTGCTTCAACATTTCCTTTTTTTCCCCATGCATTATATTAAAGCGTTGCTAATGTTGCATCCAGTTTTTCCTAAACTGCAGTTCCCACAATGTGTGATAATATGCTTCAGGAACTGGCACACAAGTTGAAATGGTGGTCAGAAAAACATGACATGAATCACTTCTTTGCAGCTAAACACCTTGTATGCCACTGCCCTTAAAAACAATGCCTGGAGGAAGCCAGGTCCCAGTGGTGCTGGGGCATGGTCTGAGAATGACCGGAGCATGACATTGAGGGGGGGGGGGGTAGACAGAGAGTAAACAACAATAGCATTAAACTGTGCCATTGCATATTATTATTATTACCATTTATTTATAAAGCGCCAACATATTCCGCAGCGCTGTACAATAAGTGCATAGTTAAACAAAGCCCAAAAGAATGGCTGATCCAGTATTTTCTACCTGCATAAGATACTGTGCTCCATCCCGTAAGTCTTCTGCATGGACAGGTGAATAGAATGCCTTAGTCTTGTTTTTGATGAGCCACCTCTGGTATCGTGCTTGATCTGTAAGTAGTTCTTTCATCGCTTGTCTGCGAGGACCCTTCAAGCAAATTCACGTAAATTAGATTTCTTGAATCTTAGTTGCTATTCTTTTATTACAGAGTAAAGTACAGTAAAAACAATCAGGGGGACAAAAAAACCCCCAAAAATATAAAAAAAACCCTTACCATATGTACATGTCCACAGATCATCAAGCCAACATTTTTGGTGAAGGCATGTACTAAGTGAAGCAAAGCTGGACGTGAATTTGGTGCTCCTATTAAAACAAGACACTGCGGCCTGGTTTCAGAACAATAAAGAGAATATCTGTTAGCCAGCATTTCACAAAGATTTTTTTATAAACTACATGGGTAAAGAATGTAACACAAAGCCAGATTGCTTGTAACCTACAATTGATTAGTACCCCACTACTGTATAACCAAAGCATAATTACCCTACACACTTGCCAGTGGTTATGTTATAGCCCCCATTTGCAATCTGTTTATCTTTAATAGAAAAGAAAGCCTCAGAGAGCTCATTAGTTCAGTTAAACAAGGTTGCAATTACCCTGCAGTTATCAGATTGCTCAGACAAATACCAGTAAACCATGTCATCAATTTTTGGGATTACAAAACCCTGAAAAACAGGCTTATTATAGGGTATTATCACCAATTATTATCACTCAGTCACACACAACTGATATCCCGCACAGTGGGATAGGTTGCATTATATATGCAAGAATTTGAATTGCAGGAGGAGAAATATCACAGGTAACAAAAGGTGTCTCTAAAAATAATTACCGTACATTTTAAAGAAATAGTGATGGTTAAAGTGCCTCAGTAGCAGTACTATTATCCCTCACACGTGTTAGGTTTATGGCACAAGGAGCATTTTGTGTTTTGCTTTTTTTGATTTTTGATAAAATTGTCTTTAGGAAAGCGGTTATTATACATACTTTAAAAAAAAAAAAAACCAACAACAAAAAAAAAAAAACAACATATACCCATTATTCGTAAATGTTGTCTTGATCACACAAGGAAACTCAAGTCTCTTCACTTTTTGTACCAATTTATTTTTTTTTTTTTTTTACCAATAGTCTCCTTTGTACACTGTATATGACATGACATGTGATGCTGGCTTTTTGCCAGGGCTGCTGAACTTCATGGAAACTGCTATTATACTTAAGAAAATGCTTGGAGCAGTGCCTCCGTGTAAGAAAGAATGAATTAACCTGCTACATACAGCAGTTAGCTATGTATGTCTCTGCAAGATAATACTTGTTTCAAGCTGCCATCATTGCAGGGCTGACTTTTAGCAATGTATAATTTGTGGCTTTGTGGGTTGTTATATTTGTTGAATTGTAATTGTCATGCAGTTTTCAAACCAAACCACCTTCTTTGGTCAATGGGAAATACAGCTATACAGGCAGGTTTCATCACCACTACACAGCAGCCTTGTGTGCCACAGCCATTGAATGCAGAGTTATGCAATTGTTGGCCTTCCATCCGTTGATGGATTACAAACACTTATTGGGTAAACAAAAAAACATAACAGATCTAGAAAGAAATATTTTGACAAGACTACCTGAAATTTTTCACATGGTCTTCTACACCAGCAAGACGAATAGTGTGTTGCAAAGCATTTAGGTATGTCAAGGCTTGTGTGGAGGATCCCCAGTTGACATCTGAAAGATATTTTTTTTTTTTACATTTATTTCCTCTTACATTTTTTTAGCATCAAATGAACAAACTCAATAAAATAGAAAATCAGTAATTGAACCATTACTTTTATGGACAAACCCTTTTGATCAGCAATTGGCTTTTTTCAGACAGCTGCAGGTAGAAAAATTAATGCAACAATGTGATTGGTCACCATGGGTTACAGCCCAAAGGCAAATTTGCCCAGTGTTGATAAATTACCCCCAGTGTAAATACTTTCAAAACCAGTTTTGGGTATTAAACAGTGCAAAGGCAGAACAGGAAACAAGACAGGAAAAGTATCAGGAACTAACAGAGCTTTCAGTAAACTATGCAGTGCCCTGACATTCTACAGCACTGAAAGACTTGTGACCAGTTACTGTATATTCCTTTAGTAAATTTAGAAGCAATCTGCCCTGTGTATTAGGTTATCTTGACAGCACTTAACAGTCTCCTTAAAGAGAGACTGTGATCCCATAATGCTACTATAATATATCTCCATTTCTTTAATAAATGCCCCAAAACCTTAAAGTGGACCTGTCACCCAGACATAAAAAGCTGTATAATAAAAGCCCTTTTCAAATTAAACAAGAAACCCAAAATCATTTTTTTATTACCACATCCATACCTATTATAAAAGCATTTAAAAATCCCAGCTGTCAGTCATATATTGCCTGCCCCGCCTCTATGCCTTAGGCATAGAGGTGTGGCAGACAGTTACTTTCACTTTCAATTCAGAACTTCTTAGATGTTACTGCACCCCTCACATTCCCCCTCCCTCCTCACCATGTAATTTTGTAACCAGTGCATGGACATGGGCATTAGGTCCTTCCATACTGGCACAGAAACCAGATATTGGCAGAATGCAATGCCTGCTTTGATAACAGTGTCCACAAAATGGCCCCTGCCTGCATGCTGCAATTGTGAATTCCAAGGCTGAAGAAACTAAGATTAAAATAATTTATATAGTGTAAGTAAAGTTTATTTTGCTTGAAAACCACAATAGAAAACATTTTGGAATTATTTCTTAAGGTGACAGGTCCGCTTTAATTGCTGTCTTGATTCATGGGGTTTTTTGCCTTCCTGATGGGGTTTTTTGCCTTCCTCTGGATCAACTAGTAGTTAGGCAGGTTATATATAGGCATTATGGTTGAACTTGATGGACGTATGTCTTTTTTTCAACCCAACTTACTATGTTACTATGTTACTATGATTGCAGTCATAGTAGAAGATCAGTTTACTTTGCTTCCACTATTGCTTTTATTGCCTTCATTCTCAATGCTAAATTAGTCAAAAGCCTCTTCAGTTAGCAATGTGGTAACTGTGCCTTTCGAATATAGGGTCATCAATCCTGATACTTGTTACAGAGAATGGAGGGGGTCACCAACCCCCCTTTCCTTTTTCACTTAGGATACAGTAGTTATGAAGGAAAACATTCTATCTAAGGTTCCTTTGTAGGAAAATACACACCTTTACCTGTACAATAAACTCAGAAGCTAACAAAAAGTTATAACGACAAGTAATCTTAACTATTATGCTTCTTATTATTAAAAATATTTTAACAAAAGCATGTGTGTCTTATATACCAGAGAATAACTAAACTTAAACCCTGTCCTTTAGAGCTAATAGCCTAGAGTGGGGCTCTTCAGCTTTGGTTCAGGAGTCCCAGTGCTTGCCTCTGTACATGAAAAATGTATCCTGCAGTAATACATCTGTTTGGCTTTTTTATTTTAAGTTGCATTTTTTTTGAGCTGTGTGCATACACACAGCCCAAACCAGCCACAAAGGTTCATTAGGAAAGGCAAAACATGGCAGAATGGTGCTCACTAGAATACTACACAGGGCTGTTCAGCAGTCCTGCCCTGGGGAGTGAGGTAAACAGTTATAATTACTGAGGGGTGGACACAGGGCTTGCTAAAAGGGGAACAGAATTTAATCAAAGAAGCATAACTCAGATCAGTGGAATCAAAATAGGATGGAAAAAAAGCAGCTAGACTAAGGTTCGTGGAAGAGTAACTTCTGTTAATAGAAGTCTGGAAGGACAGAAACAAAAAGAAACAGTAAAAAAAGACGGGGGAAAGATTTTCCAGAGCAGTTAATATTTTTATTTCAAAGTATTAATCACCAACTCGCAGCATTTTTTAGCATGATTTTTGTTCCTCAAATTTGAATATGAAAATAATACTTTGGCTTCTGCTTGGTACAGGTATGCGATCTGTTATCCAGGAAGCTCTGAATTACGGAAGGCCATTGACTATTTTAATCACATTCTTAAAAATGATTTCCTTTTTACTTGTAATAATAAAACAGTACTGTGTACTTGATCCCAACTAATATAGAATCAATCCTATTGGGTTTATTTAATGTTCACAAGATTTTTTAGTAGCCTTAAGGTATTGAGATCAAAATTACTGACAGACCCCTTATGCGGAAACCCCAGGTCCAAATCATGGATTTGGTGCATCCCTTTCCCAAGTTAAAAAAAAAAAACCACACACACACACACACACACACACACACACACACAGTGCAATCATGTATGAATATATGGCCCAACAATTGTATTATAATGGGGGCCTATGTAAACCCTCTCAATGTTCCAATTCAGTCTCCATCCAACTGGATTTTCCAACTTGCCCTATTGACAATTGAATGATTTTCTGGCACATTTCAATCAGGCAGGAACTCCTGAGGACCAATTGTGTATATGGCCAGCCTTAGTTTAGTAAATGTATAGAAAAAGGTAAAGGAGGGATTTGGAATGTATGGGTGCAAATATCTAACAAAAGGAAATATTTTAGGAAACTGGTGAATCACAAATGAGTAAAAATGTAAAACAGACAATAAATTTAGCGTATTTATATTCTTATAAGGATTACACTATATGTATTTACATTACATGTGGTAGATAAGTGCGTACTTACCAGGCTTCTTATATGTGACGTATATATACAATCCAATTACGATAACATATGTCAAAAGAGCAGCCCACCAGTTTATGACAAACATGACTCCACAGCACAGGAGAGCTCCAATGAGTGACACCCACATGTTGTAGTATCTGAAGGCAGGGCGCCATCCTGCCAAAAAATATGATGATCTTAACTGGAAAGTTACACTGTGACACCACAAATATATTTATATGTTGCGCTGCCCCAAGCAATTATGAAATATGGTGCCCTCTATCTTTTGATAAATATGCCAATCAAATCATTTTCCCCAGCCCAAGGATGTCCCACAAGTACAGTATTTTGAATAGTATCACGTGCTACATAAAAACCATCAAAAGATTATTTTTTTTTTGTTTTATTCAAAAATCTCTTTAGAGGACAAATATTTATTTAGCTCCCATTTAAAGTAATACTAACAAGTCCTTATCAATAACAGAAATTGCAACTTCAGATGAGTGCTTGGCTTAGGGTGGGTTTAGGATGGTGCATATGCTTCCACAAGACTGACTTAACAGTACTAAACAGTACTTAGTGTGACTGATAGACAGACTAGTTCTCTGGCTCATTGAGGAGGTGTGTTATTGCTGGCACAAAAAAAAAAAAAATAGTGATACTCCTTAAAACATGGATTGCTTACCTGGAGACTTGGCAAGGGAGGCGTGGAACACAGAAAAGTTTATTAAGGCGTATGATGCCAGAAAGAAGTTGGAGATGATGGGTGCAATCAGGTTTAGCTCGGCTACAGGGATACATCAAAAATAGAAATTTACTATTGTGAGCATGGTTGGCATGCACATGCAAGGTCTAAACAGGCCTAATAGGTCTATACAGCTAATAATTACATCTAATTTATCATCATTTTTCAAGTGCAACTCTTCTCCAGGAAAGTAAGAGCAACAAAATATAAAAGATGGCCACACACGGGCCGATAAAAGCTACCAATGGACTGGTTTGGCCCATGCATGAGGCCCTCTGACAGGGCTACCCGTCCAATATCTGGCTGAAAATTGGCCAATTGTCAATCAGGCAGGTTTAAAAATTCTGTTGGGCGAGGAGAGCATCAGCTCATCAATGTGCTCTTCATCCCAACGGCTTGTATTCCGTCAATGTGATCCACCTAAAGATGAGCATTCCGGGGATAAAGCGCACCTTTCAGTTTATGGCCAGCTATAGAATTGGTTCTTATCAATTCCTGTTGTGGACCACTGGAATCACAGGTACTTGAGTATGTACATGTGATGGCACATGTTGCCTGAAAAATGTGCCTGTTTTGTGCAATTTTTATTACCCCAAGACAAGTCAAGTTATTTGGGTAACCAGATCCCTGAAATGGTTACCTTATGTTAGTGTATATTTTATTGTTGTATAGAAGTATATTACTATAGCACTTATCCTAACGAAATAGATATGCTCATCTTGTATAGATAGTTTGCTATCTAATTTATAAGAGTGTTAAATTCCCAGCTTAATAATTTTTAGAATTAACATTATACAAACCAATCAATATAAATCCCAGGGCGATAATGAAAGTAAGAAGGTAGCCACGGAGGGGTTCATTGTTCTTTCCATATCCTTTAGCAAACATCTGGAGCCCAGGATATATGTTGTCTTTACACAAAGCCTTACAAAAAAAAATAAAAAGACTCAGTAAGAAAAAAGTGGTCTTTGGCAGAGCATGGACAATATGGAGAATAAAATTAAAGTAATTAACAGGAAAAAGTGCCACCAAGTCATATTAATCTATAGGCAAGGTATATGCTGAAAGACTAAAGAAAGTGATTTTTTTGGATTTTAACCTCTGAAGCAACCTAATAAAGTCAGAGACTTCAACCTGCTGTGGCCTCCTAAGTGCTTTACTACAACTCTCAGCATTCCCACTTATGGTCAGCAGTAAGAAGGCAATGGGAGTGGTATACAATACAATACAAAGCAACCTTTGCAAATATAAAAAAATAAGGTGTAGATTAGGTTTTACATGAGCACCCACTTTTTTTTTAATGTATGATTTTGTCAATAAAATGGGATGGAATTTAATGTGTAATGGCATGGATTAGAAAGCCGGTTGTTACCTGGAAGACCTTTGGTGCACTCACTAAAGAGGCAAGGGCAGATGACAGAGTAGCAGAGAAGATTCCTGCAGTGATGAGGGGTGCAAATCCAGAGACCATGCTCATTACCTAGACAAAATGTGGATAGAACAATATATTAAAACTAAGTTGTTTTACATTTAAAATTACACTCTCTCCTGTGTGAAAAACAAAGGGTAAGAAATATTGTTTACACCTAAATTTACATTGTATTATGCAGACAAAATAAAAATCTTCATACACTAAGTTCTGTCCAGATTATTTAATGTTTATTTAAACCATATTAATACTTTTTTCCATCAAAATTGATTTTCCACTTCAAATGCACTGTACTACTATTTTTTCTCATTATTCTGTATTTGTTTCAATTTTGTTTATAGGTTATTCTGTTCTGAAACTCTTTTCCATTAACTTCTTTATGTTATATACTAAAACATGGATTTAAGCTATGAAGGCCAATGTAGCTTACCAAATAAAGTAAATGATAAGTAAAATCAGGCTGCCACCCAAACAAGCAGTGAGGAAAAGCAAAATATTCTGTTGCAAAGTTTAAAACAGCAGGCAGTTAAACATACCAACAAACTTGACAGAATGAAAAGATAAAAATCAGGTAATTGTTTATGAAGCAAAAAACAAACAAACAAAAAAAACAAAGGCAGCACAAGCTCTGCACAGGTTGCAAGTTTATATTTCAAAGTAGGGAATAAAAAATGAACGTATCACTACTCTTTGTCTAAAAACCATAAAAATGCAAAGCAAACACATTTATACCTGAAAGCTGTTCATTAATCCATATTTACACTCATGCCCACAAGATGAAAAGTCATAATTCAGATTGCATGCTGCAGTAGTGCAATTTGTCATGGCTGCGGATAGGGTGCTATTAACATCCCCAGAAGCATCACGGACAACACATGACCCTAAAGAAAACCAGAAAAGCAGGTGGTGAAATGTAAGAATAATTATAGTAACACAGTACTGCATTTTCATGAGAAATCATTCTTGCTCATATAATTAGTATTAAAAAAATATATATATATATTATTTTAGAAAATGACGGAGGCTTTCTCCAAATATCAGTTTAAGGCATTAGCTGAAAAAAATGAAAACCATTTGAGGGATATTTAAAAACTAAAGGCTATTTATTTGCCTTTTAACTCATATTTAAAAATTCACTATTCTTACCCACAGAGACTGCAACGCCCATGTAGACCACAGTTGTAATAAGAATGGCCAGTAGTGTTCCTCTAGGTATGGCATGTTGAGGGTCCTGCATAAAATAATAAGAATAAAAATTTAAACAAAAACAGATTGGATGTTAAACACCAACAGAAGCTAAAAAAGCTTTTACAACACTCACCGCAAGATCACCTGAGATATTTGCTCCTGCTAAGATGCCAGTTGCAGCAGGAAAGAAAATTGCAAAAACCGAGAAAAAAGTTTCACCTTCTCGGAAATCTGGTCCAAAGTTTTCACTGAAAATATCGGCTGTGGTATAGGAAAGAAAACAAAACACTTGCTCAATTCGGTCTACAAGAGTAAGGAGCACTACCCAAGGAAAACAGTGGGTTCAAACAAATTAAAATAAAAAAATTAGAAACCTAAAGCAAAACAGGCCAAACATCAATATTAAGCAGCACCATCATAAGTCAAAAAGATACATCAGTCCTGGCTAAGACAGTGTTTAAAAATAAGCAGCAATAGACAAAGGAAAATGAGTCCGAATGTCTCCTTAAAATGCATTGTGCTACAAATGAGAAGCTTCGGGATATGAACCTAGAAACCTAGTAAGATACAATACACAGACTGTGAAAAGCCTTTCAGCCTTGAGTAATAAGAGCTACAACCATTTTAAGCTAAATCTGTTTAAAATGGGTGACTGAACACCTTGGAGACATAATGAATAGCAAAGAACACATGGTATGATAAGAATCACAAAACAAATAGCAAACTTGGATTTTTCCAACATTTCATAACAGAATTAATTACCCTTTGATGAATGTAACTAAGCAAGACGACTATCTAATAAACCACTTCTATAGTATAAAATGGAAGTGCACTCATGTGCATAAAGTATCCAGATAACAATCCAAAAGGAAATACTTCTTCCCTTAGCGGATGCAGACTAATATATGTCTTTATGAAGGTATCCAGTCATATTAACAAATCTCCCCACCGCGGTTTTCTATACAGTAAGTTTAAAGTGTATTTCTTTGGTGTGTGCCTGCATTGTGGATGTATTCAGGTTACCAAAAAATCTACCAAAACTGGAGAGCAAAATGAACAGTAATCAGAAATATCATGCAGAAAGCAAGTTAAGTATTCTTCCAAAAGATAACCTAAGCAACAGAGGCATGCAAATGACAATAAGGTTTTTCTAATATACAAGAGCCATGAATAAAACTTTTGTATTATAATAAATAAAGTGACGCTGTTATAATATCCTGATGTTTTGCAAGTCACCTCAGAGTTCGGTAACTTCTATAAAAGCACTCAGGCTTTGACCTTGTGCTTTTATAGGGTCATGAAACTGAGGTGACTCATAATACCCTTATATTTCCACTATGCACTGTATTATTATCAAGATGTTTTATTAGCAATGTCACAAGACTCTACTTCGATTCATCTTTTCTGCCTAAAATCAACTGATCCAATGCATTCTGTGATTATGCATTTTTGTGCCAAAATTTGCTCCATGTGCCTATACCCAGGCTAACGCAGTGCAGACACAGGTGGGAGCAGAGGACCAGCGGATCATCTCCAAAAGATTATATTTTTTTTTTTAGAAGAGATGTCTGATATGTTCTACTGTCCAAAGTATTAGAGAATAAAGAACTAACTAAATCCCACAGTCTCTAAAATTGGCTATAGTCTGTTCTTACGTAGACCACATTTGTACATAATATCTTTCTTATGCCAAGGGACATATTTATTAAATATTGAACTGGCTTCTTCTGTGGCTAAAAACATTGTGAAAAACTTCAAACTAATATAAATGTGCAAGTATTTAAAAAAACAAAACTTTAAATAATCAGTATTTATTAAAGAAAAAATAAACTCGAAGAGTCACCAGGTAAAAGCTGGTGAGGTTTTTCCCGCAAAAAAAAAATTAAACTATGTATAGTGTCAGTTTTTTTAATAAGTAAGGTAATAAAAATATGTGTAAAACAGAGTTGAGCCTGTTTTGTTGCAGGGATTTGTTTTGTTTTAACACAATTGCATTTTTCCCTGGACCTCAAACTTAGTAAATAGGCCTCTAAGTGAAAGTGCTCAACATTTATTTATATATTCAACAGAAGCCTATACTCCTACCTTTATAACCAAAAAATCCCTTTGGTTTCTTGTCTTCAGATGGAATGACTGTTCCAATAAAGAAGTCTACAATTGCCAAGAGCAGAATGACTAGAAGAACAATTTGTGCCTAGGGGATAAAAAAAAAAATTATATATACACACACAAACACCAAACTGCTTTGGAGGTGCACACAGATAAAATAAAGACCAAAGCCTAGGTGCAAACCACACACACAGGACTTATAACAGTGTTAATGTGGTTTATTCAATGTTTCGGCTCCTCATTCGAGCCATCTTCAGGAAACCTAAATATTTTGTAATACAGTCAAGGCCAAAATTCTTGGCATTTTTCCAGAAAATCAAGTATTTCTCACAGAAAAGTATTGTAGTAACACATGCTTTGCTATACACATGTTTATTCCCTTTGTGTGTATTGGAACAAAACAAAAAAAAAGTGAGGAAAAAAGCAAATTGGACATAATGTCACACAAAACTCCAAAAATGGGCTGGACAAAATTATTGGCACCGGGGGCACCCTTTCAAAATTGTGGATAAATAAGATAGTTTCAAACATGTGATGCTCCTTTAAACTCACCTGGGGCAAGTAACAGGTGCAGGCATTGTGTGTCTGTGTGTGCCACACTAAGACAACAGAAAGAGGAGAAGAGAACTGTCTGAGAACCAAAATTGTGGAAAAATATCAACAATCTCAAGGTTACAAGTCCATCTCCAGAGATCTAGATTTGCCTTTGTCCACAGTGCACAACATTATCAAGAAGTTTGCAACCCATGGCACTGTAGCTAATCTTCCTGGGCGTGGATGGAAGAGAAAAATTGATGAAAGGTTGCAACACAGATAGTCCGGATGGTGGATAAGCAGCCCCAAAAAGGTTCCAAAGAAATTCAAGCTGTCCTGCAGGCTCAGGGAGCATCAGTGTCAGCCCGAACTATCCGTCGTTATTTAAATGAAACGCTATGGCAGGAGACCCAGGAGGACCCCACTGCTGACACAGAGACATAAAAAGGCAAGATTACAGTTTGCCAAAATGTACTTGAGTAAGTCACAATTCTTCTGGGAAAACGTCTTGAGGACAGATGAGACCAAGATAGAGCTTTTTGGTAAAGCACATCATTCTACTGTTTACCAAAAACAGAATGAGGCCTACAAAGAAAAGAACACAGTACCTACAGTGAAATATGGTGGAGGTTCAATGATGTTTTGGGGTTATTTTGCTGCCTCTGGCACTGGGTGCCTTGAATGTGTGCAAGGCATCATTAAATCTGAGGATTACCAAAGGATTTGGGGTCGCACTTTAGAGCCCAGTGTCAGAAAGCTGGGTTTACGTACGAGAACTTGGGTCTTCCAGCAGGACAATGACCCCAAACATACATCAAAAAGCACCCAGAAATGGATGGAAAGAAAGCGCTGGAGAGTTCTGAAGTGGCCAGCAATGAGTCCAGATCTAAATCCCATTGAATATTTGTTGAGAGATCTTAAAATTGCTGTTGGGAAAAGGCGCCCTTCCAATAAGAGAGACCTGGAGCAGTTTGCAAACGAAGAGTGGCCCAAAATTCCCGGTGAGAGGTGTAAGAAGCTTATTGATGGTTATAGGAAGCGACTGATTTCAGTTATTTTTTCCAAAGGGTGTGCAACCAAATATAAAGTTAAGGGTGCCAATAATTTTGTCCAGCCCATTTTGGAGTTTTGTGTGACTATGTCCAATTTACTTTTTTACTCCCTTTTTTGTTCTGTTCCAATACACACAAAGGGAATAAACATGTGTATAACAAAACATGTGTTACTACAATACCTTTCTGTGAGAAATACTTGATTTTCTGGAAAAATTTCTGGGGTGCCAACAATTTGGGCCATGACTGTATATTCATATAAAAGGCCAGTATACATCTATAGGTATAGATCTGTGATACAATTACCACTAAGCACCTGGTTTTGAAACACAAATAATAAATTAGAAACAATTACTTTTCTGGTAATATAAAAAAAATTGTGCCTCTACACTGCAACATAATATGATGAAAAAAATGTAACCGTGAAAATATAAATCTGTAATAAGATTATAGTTCAGACCATAACACTGTCCTAGTTAAGATATATCACATGTCTGACACTGATGAAATTAAAACATTGAAACTTACTCTAATCTGGTTTGTGCGGCTTAATTACATTGCACAACACTAATCAGAGTCACTCTGCACCACTGTCCTACTTAAAGTGTTTTCAGAAAATGGATTGGCTTTTTTTTTTTTTTTTTACTGTATTTTGCATACACAAAGATGATGTAATTCTTAGCACTTTTATAATAGCAGTATGGGATCTCTTACCTAGAAAATAGCTATCCAGAATAATGGGAAGGCCATCTCCCATTCTAAGCAAATAATTATAATTTATTATATTATAAATTATTGATTTTAATGATTTCCTTTTTCCATGATCAAAATTACTGAAAAAAAAACCCTTATTCATAAAATCTCAGGTTCCAAGCATTCTGGATAATTGATCCAATACTGTTATATATTAGCTAAAAATGTATAAAAGGTTGAAAGTTATTTTTTAATTGCAAGTGAAAGCAGTATCTGCTAATCTATTTTTGTCCTCTAGTACTGATTCTGGAAACAATGTAGCCCAAGTCAGTTTTCCTTCAGGTCTGTTAATGAGCTGAATTCTGCTACACAGTTTCTGGAGTCAGGACCAGCAGAGCAGAGGCTAGTAATAGCCACACTGCTTTAAAAATGATAAAATACTTTTAAATTATAATTTTTTTTTTTGTGGATGTTCCCTTTAACTCTTGTGTATGAGAATTTGTCAGTAAGCTCCAAGAGCTCAATTTAATAACATTAAATAAGGATGTTCTTCCTTTTTTTCAGCCTAAATGTTTTTTTTTTTAGATATGGTAGAGTGCTGGAGCCAGAGAGCAGATCTGGCTGATGTTAGCACAGAATGAGCCTAAACAGCAATGTTATTATAAAAACAAAAGTTTAAACTGAATACATTTTAGTCTGTAATTCATGCAGAAATATCCTAAGCAGTTAAATATGCAGTGAGTCAGGTAATGCATATTTGCCTATTATCTGTCTGGACACTTTATTATCCCCTAGTTTACACAGAGGCCTTAAAAAAGTGTGACTTACCTTTGCTTCCCACTCCATTCCTGCAACAGAGATTCCAAGCAACAGCACAACTGTGATTGCACCAATAATTCGTATATCATTAATGTCATCCACCATAAGAGCACCGTTTTCCTATGTGAGAGAGAAAATAAGGTATGAGCTGATGCAAACATGTCTTTAAACTGCATCCCTGTTAGAGAGGAATAGTTATTGTTTTTAATGCTCTTTTTTTCTGCCACAAAGTCACTACGTTAAGACTTTACTTTTAACCCAGTTCCCAGAAAGCATTATTACCTACAGCAGCAGGAAAGCCTTGTGTTTAGCAAAGTTTATTTTTTTTTCTGTATATGTAAATGGGGGTTTAAAGGGTATATGCAGATGCTAGGGAAAGCCTGAATAAAAAAGAAACAAACTGCACAAAGGAAAGAGGAAGCACCAGTTAAAATGCCATTCAACTTATTGCTGCATTGGGTATACTTAACAGATGTTTGTAAGAAGCCACTTTAAAGACCTATTGCTGGCAGGAAGCCACTAGCTGGATGCCATGAGATCAGCAGCTTTGCAGCATTCAGAATCTTCATCTGGCAGGTTTCCATTTTGCTCAGGCCTTGGCTTTTGTATAAGGAAAGTTATACTAGAAGCAAAGAAGATGTCAACATAGACATTCCCAAGTTGATTTAACAACATGGAAGCTATATTGTACCAGTGTTGTTATGTATAGTAATTTACCAAATCTCTGCTTTCATTTCACTCAATTCATGATATGTGGGTACCAGAAAAAGTATATGTTTCATAGCAAGTATTTCCTTATACTTGTAAAATGAGTTTGTTTTCTAGGCTAATGCTTTTTTCACATTTCAACTAAAGAAATAAAAAGAAGATTCTAAAGCATCTGCAGCACTGATTGTTGGGTATTAGTTAACTAAAGCAGTAATATATCCCCCTTTTTAAATATTAGTTCAATGAATATAGCTTGTGCTGAACATACTTTTTGCCAATTGTTAGGCAAAATCTGTATACAAGTATAATGTATATTAAGGCACATTCCAATCTTCTGGTACTGACATGATGGCTGAAACAAATTGCCAGTCCATTAAAAATCCATCTGTATATGCAAACCCATCCCTTCCCCTAGCTGGAGACTTTGAGATAAGTACCAGATCATTATAGACAGAGCTTTTTATTTGTTTCAGTCACCTACGAAGAACCATAAAGATGGAATGTGACTTTAGCAATATTCACTGGATTATTTTTGAAAAAGGAGGTATACTTCCCCTGTGAGATTTTGTTTCCCTGCTGAGGTGTGCTTATAACCACTGTGAAGCTGTTTCTGTACAAGTATTTATGTGGGGAATCTCCAATATTATTCCATATTTTACTGCAAAAAGTTAAATAAAGATAGTGATAGGGAAAGCGGTGTCATTTTAGCTCGTATAGCTGGGAGAAGTCTGCGAATATTTGTAATTCATTAAGGGCTCTGGCACACGGGGAGATTAGTCGCCCGCGTCAAATCTCCTGTGTCTCGGGCGACTAATCTCCCCAAAATGCCATCCCACCAGCGAAAATGTAAATCGCCGGTGGGATGGCAAACGCGGCGGTGTGATTTCAGTGAAATCGTGCAAGTTTCCTCTTGAGACAACTTGTGCGATTTCACTGAAATCGCGCCGCCGTGTATGCCATCCCACCGGCGATTTACATTTTCGCCGGTGGGATGGCAATCCGGGGAGATTAGTCGTCTGCGAACAGGGAGTTTTGTCGCGGGCGACTAATCTCCCCGTGTGCCAGAGCCCTAAAAGGAAAGAGGATGACACAGAAGAATGAAAATGTAAACAAACCACAAATATTCAGCAGCATATATCAATAAACTTTGAAGTCCTCTCAATTTTTAAGTTACTATATAACACTGGGGCAGCATACCATACAAACTGTCTTCTAAATTGTGGTGCAGGGGCCAATCCTTTTCTATAAATCTGTTATATTTAGACAGAAGAATTGTACTAAAAAAAAAAAAAAAACATATTTCTGCACCTACCTTAAGTAGTTCGACAACAGTCTCTGCAAAACCCACCACATACATTGCTACTGCTACAGCATTTGCAAATGCAAAAATCAGTCCAATTGCTCCTCCAAATTCTGGACCAAGACTGCGAGATATCAGGTAGTATGCACCCCCTAATCAAATAGAGAGGCGTTGTTAATGTATAATGGATAAATAATAACAATATTATGGACAATAAACACTAAATCCCTACATAATGTTGCCTCACATAATATAGCCACTTAACAAGCTGGTCAGTATCATATATAAAAAGACTGTCAATTGAAAATTTTATTACACGCTTGAAATATAAAACATAATCAACATGCCTTATGGGCTATATCCTGGTTAGTCAGTTGACCATACAAGCAACTTGTTAACACATAAAATTGATATTTAAGCAGCCAATTGAAAGAACCATTTTCATGCATACTGAAATCCTGGTCAACTTTCTCAATTTGGCCACTATGCCAAAATTAATCTTTATCTGAAAAGCCCCAGACAGATGTGCCTGCTCTGATATGAGCAATGGGAAGCTAATATCGGCCTATGCAGATCAAGCAGAAGTGGGGATGGCTTTGTACACCCCAGCAACAGGTGAACAAATGTTCTCTTTGTTGCCATATTGTACTGTTGCCATAACTCAAATTTAAGCTATTTATGTAAATGTTCAGTTATTTCCAAATTGTGCCTATTGCTCCTCATGAGTCTGAATATTAGGGGATATTCCAATTTGGTTCTTGACCCTAATTATCTTTGCTATTGATAACATTTTAGCTTGCACTTTAATTTTCTCTCTTCTCTCTAAATCTACTTGGTGCAGTAATGAGCAATTAAAGTAGCATAACATTAGTATTTTTCTATCATGATGGGACTATTTGTAGTGAAGTACTTCCATGGAAATGCAGACAATTCAGTGTAAAATCCAAACATCTTTTTCCATGACAAAAATAATTACCATTTTACCACAGGCTCTTTTGTAAAAAACTAATGCCCAATAAGTATTGGTAAAAAAAAGTTCAATAAAACAAAATCCTAAAAACAGTGGACAGCATTTAATAAAAAATACAAAAGTAAAAAACACAACAGTAAAAGAGTATTTGTTTTTTTTTAGTTAAATAAATTATGCTGTAAGCACTAGTTCTTAAAGTGGAAACACTCAATATTTGTACTTGGATAGAGAACTAGAGAAAGGATAGATTAAAAAGAGTAGTGGCAAATGGAACATTTTCTTATTGTACCAGTGTTATTAGGGGAGTAACGCGGGGTCAGTTCTTGGGTCTTTGCTTTTTAACTTGATTATTAATGACCTGGAGGTGGGCATTTTAAGTACTATTTTTATTTTTGCAGATGATGCTAAACTGTACAAATCTATATATTTCATGCAGGATGCTGCCACTTTGCAGAGAGATTTCACTAAACTGAAAAACTGGGCAACTAATTGGCAAGTGATGATACTGGGCAACTAATTGGCAAGTGATGTTGATACGTGCAAAGTTAAGCACTTTGGTAGAAATTAAAAAATAAATCTGCAGGAACTCCCCATTTTGCAGCCAACCCTCTTTATAACCTAACGTTTTACTTATATGTATGTTTATGGGCCTTTTTATTTATTTATTATCCGACTTGTGATTGTGGTCTAGTTAAAGATATCACTAAGAACCCAACTTTATCTGTGAAATTAGCTTGCAACCCTGTTGAGGCACAAGTGTGCTCCTTATTCACCATCCGTGCAACGGCTGCTGTTAAATCTGAACAGGTCTTACGATTCCAAAATATTAAATAACAACTGTTGTTGTTATAATTTTATATGGGAAGGCTATGCATTGTAACCAAGGGCTTTGTAAATAACTGTAAGGGCTGTGGCACACATAGCATGGAGTGTTGATACACAGGCTGCAAACTGAAATTTCATTTAAAAAACACCCTGTGCTTAAATGCAAATAAGATTTTGAATAATGCAGTGACTGCTGTCTTTAGTAGGCCTGTTAGAAAAACATTAAGATAAATAAAATGTAATGTTATATCCTTATGTTGAGCTAAGTGCTTTTGAAAATGCAGGAAGTTTTAAGTGATGCTGAAGAGAGCTATTTTTGAGATACAAATATATAATGTATGAGGGAGGTCTGACAGAACGTCACTCTGTAAAAAGGCTGACAGCAAAATCTGGGAAAGATTTTTTATCTGGAATTTTTTAAGATGCTATATATTTATAACATCCTATAATAGATTTTTATCTGGAACCTTTTAGGATGTAATATATTAATAACATCCTATAACACAATAGTGAAAGTGTTGCTCCGAATTAGAGGATTCTCTGGTAACTACAGAGAAGCATGGAGAATATACTGTAACTCAGTTATCTTAGCAGATGTGGCTATAAAATCCCTAACTGCAGCAGTAAAGTTGTTGCTAAGCATGATGTCATTTTATAGGGCACAAAAGTTTGCATTCAATAAATCTTATTATCCAAGTCAAACAAATGAAGCCTATAAGGCAATAAAAAACCTCTAGCAGTTCAAGCAGCTTATGAGAAGATAATGGTGTTTATTGTCAATAAACAGCAGTTTAAAAAACCAAAATATTCAACACCCACTCCCTTTAATGACCAGGTTTACGACCACAAAGGAAAAGATAATGCCGGTGGCCAGGGATAGCGCACCACTTTTCTTAAGACTTCAAGGAATTTTAACAAACATATTTCTGTACATTTACCTCCTCTCACAAATCCATTGGTGGCAATAGCTGATGTAGACAGTCCTGTGATGGTGGTCACCACAGTAGCCATTGATATGACTACAACAGTTAGCCCTGTTAAATGAAGCAGAAAAACAGTTAACCTAATTTAATTACTTAGTAGTAAACCCTGCGGATCTACTGTGGGGGTTTAATAGATAACAGTAAATTTTGACTGGCTACTGTGGGTATCTAGGTTATATTGCAAATATACCCTATTTTAGACATGAGCTCATTCAGCTGAGCGTATGTAGAAAATAACACTGAATCTGAACTCCCAGAAATAAATATAAATGCATTTGAATTATTAGCCTTCTTTGTCTACATCTTTCCAGTTTTCGCATGAGAGTCACTGAACCTGCTAGCCAAAATACTTTTTTTCCTCTTTTAGACTACAATTTTATTTTTATTGTTACTTTTTATTCCTTGTCTATTTATTTAATCCCTTTCAACCCATCTCCCTATATTGTGTCTTTGTATTTGTAGCGTTCCTAATTGTATTCAAAAGTACCAACTAATGCACCAAAAATAACAGGATCTTTTCCAGCAATTTGTCATCATATGTATATACAAAACTTCTTCACAGCAGCAGAGCAATCACTTAGACTACTGGGAAGTTAATGTATGTAAGCTTTACAGTGGTCTTTTTTTGCAACCAAAAGGGCCTATGTAAAATATTCAGAGTCTCTCTCCTATTGGATGGATAGTAATGTGTCAATGTCTAATACCTGTTAGGCTATATGGCTTACATTATATTCCAATATCCACTTCCTTCCTCTTCCCAATTTGGCTTCAGTTTATAAACAGATTGTCACATTTCCTTTTGGCTGGGATGTAGCAATCCCTGACAGTTACTTACAACTAGCTTAGACTTTGCTTTTTATTTTACTGGCAAAAAGTTCACAATTTAGTATGTACTTTATTTGCCTTTGGCAATGCTATTTTTAGTATTTCATTCTATATGCAATTTATATTGTTATCCCTCTGTACCAAGTACACTGCTGCATTTAATCAAGATAGCTGGAAAGGTTAAATTATATAGTATTTGTGCATGTTTTCTATTGCCATCAGCATCATTTTATTTATCTTTACCCCTGGACCACGTTTGGATATTTAGAGTTTACTGCAATCTAACAATTTCGAAAACAAAAGAAAAACCATCAGTGGTTCCTCTAGAGCAGCATGACAACATTTGTTTTCACACTATTACAGCTGGACTCGAAAAGTAGAAGTAGGTCATTATGAGGGCCAGTTGGTTATCGGTTCCTACCTTCTGCATACTGCATTTATATAAACACTGTTAAGTCAATATTATATATTTGTGTTAAATGTTATATCTGTACCATGTAAATGCTGAATGTAAAAATTATTTTTAAAAAATGCAAATGAACAAACCTACCAATGCCAGCCTGGCCCACAATCCAGGACAACCTGATGAAGAGCATCACACCCCATATATTTAGCATACATCGGACCTGGAGAACAAGATAAGGAAAAGCATTAAAAAAACAATACAATGGAATGTTCAAACCCATGAGCCTTAACCACTATCACTGAAACTACTAGTGTTTATAAAGCTGGCCATACACGTGGTCGCACGAAACATCGTCAGATCCGCCACACACCATCAGGGCTGAAACAGCAGATAAGGAGGTAGAAACAATAGGATTTCTACCTCCTTCTGCCGATTCAGCCCTGACGGCAGATTTTGGTCAGGCGCCTTCTATAGCGCCCGATCAAAATTTTCTAACCTGGCCGATCGGCGAGTCGTCCGATATCAGCAGCTTCCTGCGATATGGGTCGACTCGCCGACATGCCATACACGCACCGAATATCGTACGAAACGTGGTTTCGTGCGATAGTATCGGTGCGTGTATGGCCAGCTTTAGGGAGAGTTTATTCACACAGGACTTTAAACATGTTTTTAAAGTGTTACTTAGAAGTTTTTTATTTTTAAAGGAGACATATTGGATAAATGGGAAAAACGCTAATTTTATAGGCAATTATGAATACTATAAGGTGCTGGTTTCACTTTGTGCTAAAAATTAATCCTATCTGTAACAATGGCCCCTTTATTGGAGCTCCCTATAGATCCTATCACTTCTCTGTCCAGAAGCACAGTAGGAGGGGGAGAGCCAATCACAGCCCTGCACTCACACAAGCAAAGACAGGCTTCAGTTCCCTATCAGGTCAGCCTAGCTGCTGATTGGTTCCTATCTTATAGTGCTGTCTACGGAGGGCCGCCGGCTCCCCAGCTCATCCAGAGAATTCAGCCAGTAGGAAGTGGAACAGATGGGTGGGACTAGTGGGGTTTTTGTGGAATTTCTCAATAAATCAATCAGAAACACAAATTTTTAAGCACAATCCTTCTATATCTAGAGGAGTATAATACACTAGTACATTCTTAATTTTTATAGGATATGTCTCCTTTAAAGAGAACTGCCAATGCCTAGTTTATACAGTACCATGTAAATCACCTAGCTCAGTAACATTATTTTCTGTACCAAGCTATTGTTAGGTTGTGGCTTCACTACTTCTCTAACACCTAGATTACTCTAGGGAACAGGCAGGTTTTCTGTCATAGCAACTAAAACAAAAAAAAAAAGCCAAGGTGCCATATAGATGAAAACATTGCATCATGAATTAAAGAAAGTAAGAAATGCCTAGGTCAACATTTCATATTTATATATATATATATATATATATATATATATATATATATATATATATATATATATATATATATATATATATATATATATATATATATTGGAGTGATCTATCATCCTGAATGCTTAGGAGGGTTTTTCAGAATAAGGGTTTTCTGTATAATTTAGATCACCATATTGTAAATACTGACATCAATATGGACCTGTGGTAGATTAGTTAACATATGTAATATATATGATAGGGGACCTTCCTCTGTTGCTTATACATTTATCTATATTTTTAATGTTTTAAAGTCTGTCAGTTAGGCACAGAATTGCAGGAAAAAAACAGCAAATAGTATTAAAACACTGTATGAATAATGATAGGCCAAAGTACTTACCAAAACACCTTTAATCCAACCAAATTTCACTACGCCTTTACTATCTGCAACAGTAGTAGCTGCATCGCCTGTTGGTGTTCCTTCTTCACCATTTGCAAAGCCATCTTCAAAGGGTTCCTAAAAAACAGTACCAGAAATTTAGATTAAAAACCAAAGCAGTTATAAAATGTGTAACCAAGAAATTGTTAAGAAACTTTGCTTAATAGTCTGAGTGTACCATTTGTTAATGGAAATCCCTGGAAAACAAATATCCCAAACTCAAATAATACACAAAAAAATGATTCTTTCTACAAATGGCTTATGCACGGCCTCTGTATTTTTGGGAAGAAACTGATCAGGCTGCCCAGCATTGCACTTGGGCTACTTTTAGCCAACTGTGTATATACTGCACAAGTGGCCAAATGAGGTATGGCCATCTTTCGATTATTCTGTTAATCAGGGGCTGATAGTATGAACATCAGAGCTGCAGAAACAGAAGCTGAGCTTCTGTGGTTCCTTTTCACTTTTTAATCTGGTGATTGCTAACCTGCCCAACTGACAAACAACTTTGCTTTATATGTTTTTATTGATACTGTAACTACTGTATCTACCCTGATGGTGGTATGTGGCTTCACCTACCAACCCTGCATAAAAAGCTAAACACTACACTAGCCCTCGTGAAAAGTTACTTTTGAATCAACACTGTATCAATTTATGAACAATATAAACATATTATACATAAAGCTTTGACTATCCTATAAATGATATGCTTAAAGTGATACTGACCACAAATGAGAAAAATTCGTATTTTTTCTAATTTTTAGAACGTTTCGTATTGACCATGATAATATAGTTAAAATGACGCAACTTTTTTCGTTTTGCGTTAATTTGCACGAAAAAGTCTTATTTTTCGCAAAGACTACAACCATTTCTGAATTCAATCAAGCTTTGGTTTCGTGCCTTTCTTTTGGCCAGGTTAGAGCTGCAGAGTGCCATTGAGTCCTATGGAAGGCTTCCAAAATCACTCATTGAAGTTTCAAAGCCAGAAAGGTTTTTGTGCCATTTACAATCGTTCAGATACAAAAATTTTGTGACTTTCGGATCACAACCACGATATTTTCGTATGACCAAGAAAGTAATTTTCACGCAATTTTCGTACATCAGAAATTATCGTGATTACTCCAAATTTTTTCCAATTGTGCTTTTAATTGCCGAAAATTCTGATCCTTTTTCACTAATAGGGCTGCTTTTGTAAGTATTTGTTACATGAAGTCCCTAAACCTGAGTGTTTTGCCAACCTGACTGTCCCTTCTCAACCTGTCAGTTATAGCTTCTAATGCTAACGGACTACAGCCGCAGAAATATGGCAGCCCCCTCATAGTGGAACATGGGGGATCAGACAGGTAATGTAAAAGCATCTGGCAAATACCTTTATGGCAAAATTATAAAAATGTATGTATCATGCAAACACAATGTTATAATAGATGTGCAAAAGGGTCTCATTTCAGGTGTCATTATCTCCTTAAAAACAGTGCTTAGTGATGTCATTTGTGCTTGGTCTCACTTTTTTTTCAAAGGTCATGTACACTCTAGAGATCCCACGACCCGTATAAACATATAAGGCCTGCAGTGTCATGGAACTCAAGGGTAGCTCCTACAAACCTTATATTTTTACATACACATTATTTCCTGTATGTATCAGCTTCCCTTTAGGTAAACAGAACAAAAAAAATCAATAAAATGAACAAATATTCCTCACGACAGAGGAGCATCAGGATGATTCAAACAGATTAAAAGATTTTTGTATTTGTTTTGGATACAGATTCCAATGTTCATGCCAAAACATTCCAGAAATGTACAGGTTTTCTGCACATTTTAAATGGTATTCAGGAAACATGTTATTCCCCTTTCTTTTTTTTTTTTTTTTCTAGGAAATTATGGAAATCATTATATATATAAAATGTGAAAGAAATTGACAACTATTTCGACATTTAGCAGAAGAATGGTAAAAATAATAAATATTGTTGATACTGCATCAGCCATTCTCCCAGCAATATTTAAGATTCAATGTCCGAGCATATTCTATAGCAGGGTAGACTGTCTAGAACAGAAACATAACCTATTTGGAATCAACTAACACAGGAGGACACGGAATGCTTTTAGCATGAGATTTTGTGTGTGTGTGTGTGTGTGTGTGCGCCCTTGCTTACTACATATATGCCTGGTAGTACCCAGAATAAAATGTACATGCACAGTAGAGGGAAAAACTGTCTTTTAAATTGGCTTTTCACTCTACCGAGCATGTACACCTGGATCGGACTGTAGAGGGTATCCAGCAAGAAGATAGGGGTGTGGGGCTCACTACAGTAGTACTTCAGGCCAGTACAGCTTTCAGCGAACAGAAGCACTGACTCAAATAAGTGATTATAATCACTGGTGGTTCTAACATTATGGCCCCCAGTAATTAGATCTTTCATTCTCCTTTAAATGATAGCTAAAACAGAAAAATGCTAAAAAAAATCTGATATAACCAATAACACCCACTTTTTGCCAGCTCGTGTACAGCAATGGAGGATGAAGAGAAAAGGGATATCAACAGATGTATAAATAATAGAAGCCAAAGCTCGTACTAACTTTCTCTCAAATCCACTTGTTGGGGCCAGTGGCCTGAACAAACTAAACAATGGTATTTGTCCAAATTGCACAATATCAAACTATTTGTCATGCAAGTTAATTGGCCAGAAATCTGGCAAGTTGGCCCATTTATGGTCAATTTTAGGGTTTCAAAATTTCTGTGCTATGCAATTAGTTCAGCCATGTTAGGCCATGTGTCAAAACACAAACAATATACAGTGTTAGGCTGCATTCACAAAAATGTATAGAATCGATAATAGAAACAGGGTAAACTGGCCATAAAGATCACGTGTGCAAGGAATTGTGGGGTTTGGAAGATGCAGGCTGAGGACAGACTGAGGACAGTCGACTACTGTTACATTTTATTTGAGTCTCAAAGTAGTCAGCCAGATCAGCAGGGGAACAGGGGGGCCAGGCTTAGGTAACTGTTCCAAACCATATTATTACATTAAAAATCATGAAAAGGCTGCATATTTTTTAACTGATCTACAATGCAAAGATGCTTGAAATTAGGTCAACTTTTCAAAAAGCATAAGTTGTGTTTGGGTGGAGTTCTCCTTTAAACGTCAAGCAACATTAAGCCATTGTACTATACTGTCATTTCAGTACATTTTACATCACTTCCTCTGTTATTGCAAAGATAACGCTCCCTGTGGACAGAAATGACCTCCAAATCTATTTTCGATGTTTTGTGTACCTAGAGAGGAAATGACAAAAAACCCACAAGCAAACAGATGTTTTCCAGCAGGAAGAAATTACTATAAAATTTGAATATTAAACCTCAATGTAAACTCTGATGTAATAATCACAGTCAGGAAAAATTCTCAAAGACCATTCAAGTAGTTCCCATTACTTTTGGAAAAATGTGTGAGTGCTTCGGGTGGGGGGGGGGGGGAGGTTGAAGAAGAATACTATGGGAAACCTCTCCAACATAACTAACTGGGGTCATTTATAAAGTCCTATTTTATTCACATATGGTCGTTTTGTGCATGTTTTCCTTTAAACGGTTACATTTTGCACTGCTGTGCCAGTCTTTCCTTTTTTTGCAAATCGCTTTGATATACGCATTTCACATAAAAATTCACAAATGGTTTGCAAATGAGTTTGAGGTTTGCGTGAGCATGGCCACTGTGCTCGTTTGTTGTGTGCATATATTGTGCCAATTTTCATTTTGCAAATTCCCAATTTGCAAAATCCGTTTAGTAAATATTTTTTACGTCACTAAAGTTGTGGCATAATTGGGATGCAGAGTGTGTGCATAAATATTCGCAATTTGGAATTATGCCATATTTAAAAAAACTCTTAAGGACAATCATACTGTAAATAAAAATATTGCCATCATGTTTGCACATTAAATGCACCAATCTTGTCCAGCTTTACAAATATAAACAAGGCAAGGCAAATATTTTCACTGTGTGAATAATTCTGCGCTGAGTGAACTTTATAAATAAGCCTCACTGTATCACTAAAGGTAGCCATACATGCACTAATATCATTGTATGATAATTGGTGCTTGTATGGTGGGAGACGAGATGACCAATATCGCTAAAAGCCTTGGATATTGGTTGCCTCGTCAATCTGGCAGGACTAAAAATTTTGGTTAGGTGCCTTAGAAGGTGCCCTAACATCATAACGTTAATGCTGAATCATCAGATGGGGTAAAGAATTACTTTGTTTTTACCTCCACATCTGACAATGAATGATCTTTTCTACGACCATTGGTCATGGGTAAGTTCGTAACTGTAGCGTGTTCATAAACACATTTCTATGCTACTTACACCAGATATACTATAGCATATATTTATATATTTGCATCTTACCACATTGTATTTGGCCTGACGTGGTTACTTCCGTATTTACAAAGTTAGCAAACCAACTCTTTTGTGTTTGAAGCATGTAAATGTACACCCAGATCCATTACCCAGTCAGCTCTAAAGGTCTGGTTCACACAGCCCTGACTTCTTCAGCCTTTAGAAGCCTTTGGGAGTACTGGTAAGCACAGGGCTATTAAGGATTAGTTGACTCTACTTCTAGCATCTGATTCAGAGCAGAACCAAGATCATCTTACCAATCAAACAAGGGTTTCATTATAAAAATGGGATCAGAGAGCCTTGTTCACAAGAACCTCTATGAGAAATGATTTTTAGTGATCACTTATAGCGCCACTGGCATCAAAGGGATCTGGTATCATTAAAATGTGTATGTCCAAAATACCTTAACATGGCAGAGCTTTGAAAGTTGATAACTTTTCTTTGTACAATAACACTCTGTATATGTATATATTATGCATTCTGGTTGCCTTAATTAAAGTATAGTAACAGTTTAACAAGTGAATATAAAGCTCATAGTGAAATGTAAAACCAGATATGTTAACTCTAATTTGAACAATGTATAATACAAATATGTAATTTAAAAAAATGAAAAATACAACAAAAAGCATGTCAATACTAAGACTCTAGGGAAAGAAGAAGCTGGCAGAAATATGCCTCATAACTATAGCAGTATTGATTCAATGCAGCTCTCCAACATTTTTTTTTTAAATCAAAAAAAGTGTAAAATGTATTTAAATCAAAACAATGGTGTGTGCATCTCATGTTTTACAGTATAGCTCGTAAATGGAGAGATTGTGGTCCTGCCCACCCCAGTCAATAGTGTACTGTCGGCAAGGTCGCATGCAATGTGTAGTTTACATTTGGGATGCAAGGTAGTGACAGCAAGCTAAGCACCTATAAACAGGGATACAGAATAGATAGAAAAGCAAGGAGTGGCAATCAATTACTAATATTACATATATATATATATATACATACATACACACACACATATATGTGCATAAACAGACACAAATAAATATATATATATATACACACATTCAGTACATTCAGACACAGGGCAGTATAAGCCTATAAAATCTGGGTACTTGCAGCTTGATTAGAACAAATTGTTTTATAAGATAATTATCTGACCCTCTGTAATAGAGTTTAGTATTAGGAAAGAATAGAAAAAAGGTGATCTATTGGACTTGTAAAGACGGAACCAAAAGACAGTCGATACTTTTAATTAGACTTACATGTTAAGTCAATTCAAACATGCCTTTTAGATTAGAGATGTGTATTAGTCTACCTAAGCAACCATTCCGTAGTTCTGGATTTAGGCAGGACCTCTTTGTTTTAGCAATGCTAGTGTATGTTCTGGTAAAGTTGTATAAAAGGATGCCGGATGCAGAGGTCATCAATTAGGAAACTGAAATGTCATGCAATAAAAATACTGAAGCTTCCTATTGGCCTGTGGGTATATGGCTTGGACGTCAGCCATGCTGTTTCCCACAAGGGACCAGTGCATAATGAGCTCAGACAAACACACAGGAGCATGTTTATGGTGAGCAAGATGCAGCATCTAGTAGTTCTATTATGTAGCATCTAGTAGTTCTATTATGTCTAAAGATACCACATTCTAAAAATTCAACTATTCAGAGAACAACGAGGCATTCCAGGAATAAAATGTCACCTTTTACAAAAACTGAAACTTGGTAATATCATTATAAAGGGGAAAACGTTTAGAGCGGCTTTGTGTTTTGGGACTGAGTATAGTTAGCCAGCATCTTCAATTAGTCCAAGAGGAAGGTCACTGCTTAAAGGAACAGTAACACCAAAAAATGAAAGTGTATAAATATAATTAATATATTATGTACTATTGCCCTGCACTGGTAAAAGCTGTGTGTTTGCTTCATAAACACTACTACAGTTTATATAAATACCCTGCTGTGTAGCCATGGGGGCAGCCATTTAAATTGAAAAAAAGGAGAAAAGGCACAGGTTACTAAGCAGATAACAGATAAGTAGCATAGATTACCATTGTATTCTACACAGTTTATCTGTTATCTTTTTATGTAACCTGCGTCTTTTCTCCTTTTTTTAATTTAAATGGCTGCCCCCATGGCTACACAACAGCTATTTCTATTAACTACAGTAGTCTTTCTGAAGCAAACACACAACTTTTACCAGTGCAGGGCAACAGTACATTATATTTTAATTATTTTAAAACATTTTTATTTTTTAGTGTTACTGTTCCTTTAAGATTAGTTACTTCACAAATTGTGGGATGGCATTTCAAGGAGAATAGTCGCCCGCGACAAGGGTGATTTGTCGCGGACGGTAATCTCCCTGTGTGCCACAGCCCTTAGAGGTAAGAACCCACAGAGTGGTTCAGTCGCCCACGATAGATCTCTGCTTGTGGGCTTTCCACCGACAACAATAGGAGTCGCCGGTGGAAAGCAATTTCAGAGCAGGTGACTGAACTGCACCGTGGGTTCTTACCCTTAAGTTTGGTGAGGGCTAATTGAACTCAAGAGGTCCTGTCTGTTGGGTCGAGGACTGGTTGGCGCATTTATACAGTCTCCCCAATGGGTCTCCAGTAAAACTGAAAATCTGATAGTTAGCCTGAGGGCCAAATGATTACTTCATCCTGATTTTACCAACTGCTTTGGTGACCAAATTAGGTAAAGATCCGCTCATTTCATAACTTTGGTAAACTACAGTATCTTACCATGTATGCTCAGCTTGAGGCTTGGTTGGGAAAAATATAAACACAAATACTAGCATCATAATTTACAGTAATTGCAACCAGACCAGAAACTGACTGATGAGCGGGGAACTGACAAAGTAAAAAGTTTGTACACCAGTGTATGTGTATATATATATATATATATATATATATATATATATATATATATATATATATATATATATCTCAATATATATATCTCAACCCTAAGTGCTAAAAGAGAAGTGTTAAAATATTTTGCGCAGGGTGTTTTATTGTTTTGTAAAAGCAAGCCCATTATTTTTGCCAAAAATGGATAAAGAAGCAATCTATTACAGCCAATTTATTTCTGTTATATTACATTTGAAAATCAGTAGCACAAAATTTAAATAATCACAATACCGCCCATACAAAACATTGTTTAAGTATCCCTAGTTCATGTGCATAGAGCCCATGACACCACTTTCCATACATATACACACATATTATGAAGTATTACTTACAGTAGTTTTCAGATTACAATTATAATTGTATCTAATTGCTATATAATAACAAAATGATACATATATATTTTAGTATCCAGGACACATAAGGGGACAATCAATAAGAATTCTTTATGGGATGTTCAGTTATGATGTCACATGGATGAATAAAAAATTTCAGAAAATATCACTGAATAAATGATGTCAGAAAATACCTCTTGCAATTGCTTTTTGTGCCATTGGGGACAGCTCCAAAATGCTTTACATGACTCTCAGCACCAGGCTAAGCTTTCAAAACAAAGTATTGTTTTACAGGAATTTGATCAGCTTCTTGTTAACAATGCTCTATTAATATCCTCGGAATTAATGCAAGCTCAGTTCACCAGCGTTACAAACAAAAACCAATGGTAGGCCCCTTGTGACTTACAATGTAACCAGTCACAACTGCTGATCACAGGAAAAAGACGCATATTCAGCTTTGTACACCTAACATATCATATTCTTAACTCATTCTTTAAAAGAACTAATAACCAGATACTAGCTATTTACTCATGCATTCTTATTAGACAAATACCTAGATCCACATTGGATTTCAGTTTTAAAATTAACAAAACAAGAGCAGTACAGCCAGACTGCAATTGGCAATTTTTATAATAATGTATTACACATATAGGAGCAGGTACATTTATTACCAACTTCTTAATCCACAGAGCTAAAGAACTTGCTTTCTCATATCAAAATATTCCTAATATTTTTGCATAAAACAGCCAACATTTTGACTTTCTCTAACCCTTGATAAAAAACTGGCAAAAAATGCTAAATGCAACTTTGATAACAGCACTGTGTTATAAAAAAAGATCAGCAACTCCGGGATTTCTTGTGAAAAATCAAAACATATATTCAAAGTAGCATAAACAGCCTATATATATATTGCTGCAGTAAAAGTTAAGTAAAGACATAACTACCTACTATGGGTACATACATTATGGTACTTTTTAATTAATAATTATCTCCCTGGCCTTTTACTTTGACATTAGTCAGAACTTTAAAGACAGTAAGCCATTGAAAGTATTAATTTACTTCAATACTGCTATCTGCTAAAATCTCTAGTGTACATAATACACACTACACTCTCAATGGCCTGCTGTCTCTGTGTGCTGGCCAACGAGACATCCCGGAAGGAGGCGATACACGGGTGACTGGCTGCCTGTATGTTGAGGACTAAATCTAAGCACCAAACCCAAACAGACAGTTTAC